>NW_027511681.1:0-22609 GCF_048772815.1 Callospermophilus lateralis
CTAGTAGTTTTTTGGACGCTTGGCAACCCCTTTCAAACGAAAGTGTTTTTCGCCAGTCTCTGCATGGGGTACTTCAAGAGGAAACAAACCATAGAGATAGAACTTAGAACTACTTCATTTGGTCAAGTTTCAAGGAGCTAGCACAAACCGTGTTTGATTCAGAGTTTCAAACACATCTATCTATATAGCAGAAAACAGAGTGAAACCTAAAAATTCAAAGTGTTACTGGAAACGAACGCTTGAACCTAGAAGAGTGAAAGTTGGGCAGCCAAGTGAGATTAGTGAACTGATCATTACCACCAAGTATCATCAAGATTTGGTGAAAAAATGTTTGCTGAGATTTCAGCAAACTAGTAGTTTTTTGGAAGCTTGGCAACCCCTTTCAAACGAAAGTGTTTTGCGCCAGTCTCTGCATGGGGTACTTCAAGAGGAAACAAACCATAGAGATAGAACTTAGAACTCTTTCATTTTGTCAAGTTTCACGCAGCTAGCACAAACCGTGTTTGACTCAGAGTTTCAAACACATCTATCTATATAGCAGAAAACAGAGTGAAACCTAAAAATTCAAAGTGTTACTGGAAACGAACGCTTGAACCTAGAAGAATGAAAGTTGGGCAGTCAAGTGGGATTAGTGAACTGATCATTACCACCAAGTATCATCAAGTTTTGGTGAAAAAATGTTTGCTGAGATCAGCAAACTAGTAGTTTTTTGGAAGCTTGGCAACCCCTTTCAAACGAAAGTGTTTTTCGCCAGTCTCTGCATGGGGTACTTCAAGAGGAAACAAACCATAGAGATAGAACTTAGAACTACTTCATTTGGTCAAGTTTCAAGGAGCTAGCACAAACAGTGTTTGATTTAGAATTCCAAACACAGCTATCTATGTAGCAGAAAACAGAGTGAAACCTAAAAATTCAAAGTGTTACTGGAAACGAACGCTTGAACCAAGAAGAGTGAAAGTTGGGCAGCCAAGTGGGATTAGTGAACTGATCATTACCACCAAGTATCATCAAGTTTTGGTGAAAAAATGTTTGCTGAGATTTCAGCAAACTAGTAGTTTTTTGGACGCTTGGCAACCCCTTTCAAACGAAAGTGTTTTTCGCCAGTCTCTGCATGGGGTACTTCAAGAGGAAACAAACCATAGAGATAGAACTTAGAACTATTTCATTTTGTCAAGTTTCACGCAGCTAGCACAAACCGTGTTTGACTCAGAGTTTCAAACACATCTATCTATATAGCAGAAAACAGAGTGAAACCTAAAAATTCAAAGTGTTACTGGAAACGAACGCTTGAACCTAGAAGAGTGAATGTTGGGCAGTCAAGTGGGATTAGTGAACTGATCATTACCACCAAGTATCATCAAGTTTTGGTGAAAAAATGTTTGCTGAGATTTCAGCAAACTAGTAGTTTTTTGGAAGCTTGGCAACCCCTTTCAAACGAAAGTGTTTTTCGCCAGTCTCTGCATGGGGTACTTCAAGAGGAAACAAACCATAGAGATAGAACTTAGAACTACTTCATTTGGTCAAGTTTCAAGGAGCTAGCACAAACCGTGTTTGATTTAGAATTCCAAACACATCTATCTATATAGCAGAAAACAGAGTGAAACCTAAAAATTCAAAGTGTTACTGGAAACGAACGCTTGAACCTAGAAGAGTGAAAGTTGGGCAGCCAAGTGGGATTAGTGAACTGATCATTACCACCAAGTATCATCAAGTTTTGGTGAAAAAATGTTTGCTGAGATTTCAGCAAACTAGTAGTTTTTTGGAAGCTTTGCAACCCCTTTTTAAACGAAAGTGTTTTTCGCCAGTCTCTGCGTGGGGTACTTCAAGAGGAAACAAACCATAGAGATAGAACTTAGAACTACTTCATTTTGTCAAGTTTCACGCAGCTAGCACAAACCGTGTTTGATTCAGAGTTTCGAACACATCTATCTATATAGCAGAAAACAGAGTGAAACCTAAAAATTCAAAGTGTTACTGGAAACGAACGCTTGAACCTAGAAGAGTGAAAGTTGGGCAGCCAAGTGGGATTAGTGAACTGATCATTACCACCAAGTATCATCAAGTTTTGGTGAAAAAATGTTTGCTGAGATTTCAGCAAACTAGTAGTTTTTTGGACGCTTGGCAACCCCTTTCAAACGAAAGTGTTTTTCGCCAGTCTCTGCATGGGGTACTTCAAGAGGAAACAAACCATAGAGATAGAACTTAGAACTACTTCATTTGGTCAAGTTTCAAGGAGCTAGCACAAACCGTGTTTGATTTAGAGTTTCGAACACATCTATCTATATAGCAGAAAACAGAGTGAAACCTAAAAATTCAAAGTGTTACTGGAAACGAACGCTTGAACCTAGAAGAGTGAAAGTTGGGCAGCCAAGTGGGATTAGTGAACTGATCATTACCACCAAGTATCATCAAGTTTTGGTGAAAAAATGTTTGCTGAGATTTCAGCAAACTAGTAGTTTTTTGGACGCTTGGCAACCCCTTTCAAACGAAAGTGTTTTTCGCCAGTCTCTGCATGGGGTACTTCAAGAGGAAACAAACCATAGAGATAGAACTTAGAACTACTTCATTTGGTCAAGTTTCAAGGAGCTAGCACAAACCGTGTTTGATTCAGAGTTTCAAACACATCTATCTATAGAGCAGAAAACAGAGTGAAACCTAAAAATTCAAAGTGTTACTGGAAACGAACGCTTGAACCTAGAAGAGAGAAAGTTGGGCAGCCAAGTGGGATTAGTGAACTGATCATTACCACCAAGTATCATCAAGTTTTGGTGAAAAAATGTTTGCTGAGATCAGCAAACTAGTAGTTTTTTGGAAGCTTGGCAACCCCTTTCAAACGAAAGTGTTTTTCGCCAGTCTCTGCATGGGGTACTTCAAGAGGAAACAAACCATAGAGATAGAACTTAGAACTACTTCATTTGGTCAAGTTTCAAGGAGCTAGCACAAACAGTGTTTGATTTAGAATTCCAAACACAGCTATCTATGTAGCAGAAAACAGAGTGAAACCTAAAAATTCAAAGTGTTACTGGAAACGAACGCTTGAACCAAGAAGAGTGAAAGTTGGGCAGCCAAGTGGGATTAGTGAACTGATCATTACCACCAAGTATCATCAAGTTTTGGTGAAAAAATGTTTGCTGAGATTTCAGCAAACTAGTAGTTTTTTGGACGCTTGGCAACCCCTTTCAAACGAAAGTGTTTTTCGCCAGTCTCTGCATGGGGTACTTCAAGAGGAAACAAACCATAGAGATAGAACTTAGAACTATTTCATTTTGTCAAGTTTCACGCAGCTAGCACAAACCGTGTTTGACTCAGAGTTTCAAACACATCTATCTATATAGCAGAAAACAGAGTGAAACCTAAAAATTCAAAGTGTTACTGGAAACGAACGCTTGAACCTAGAAGAGTGAAAGTTGGGCAGCCAAGTGGGATTAGTGAACTGATCATTACCACCAAGTATCATCAAGTTTTGGTGAAAAAATGTTTGCTGAGATTTCAGCAAACTAGTAGTTTTTTGGAAGCTTGGCAACCCCTTTGAAACGAAAGTGTTTTTCGCCAGTCTCTGCATGGGGTACTTCAAGAGGAAACAAACCATAGAGATAGAACTTAGAACTACTTCATTTGGTCAAGTTTCAAGGAGCTAGCACAAACAGTGTTTGATTTAGAATTCCAAACACAGCTATCTATGTAGCAGAAAACAGAGTGAAACCTAAAAATTCAAAGTGTTACTGGAAACGAACGCTTGAACCTAGAAGAGTGAAAGTTGGGCAGGGAAGTGAGATTAGTGAACTGATCATTACCACCAAGTATCATCAAGATTTGGTGAAAAAATGTTTGCTGAGATTTCAGCAAACTAGTAGTTTTTTGGACGCTTGGCAACCCCTTTCAAACGAAAGTGTTTTGCGCCAGTCTCTGCATGGGGTACTTCAAGAGGAAACAAACCATAGAGATAGAACTTAGAACTATTTCATTTTGTCAAGTTTCACGCAGCTAGCACAAACCGTGTTTGACTCAGAGTTTCAAACACATCTATCTATATAGCAGAAACAGAGTGAAACCTAAAAATTCAAAGTGTTACTGGAAACGAACGCTTGAACCTAGAAGAGTGAATGTTGGGCAGCCAAGTGGGATTAGTGAACTGATCATTACCACCAAGTATCATCAAGTTTTGGTGAAAAAATATTTGCTGAGATTTCAGCAAACTAGTAGTTTTTTGGACGCTTGGCAACCCCTTTCAAACGAAAGTGTTTTTCGCCAGTCTCTGCATGGGGTACTTCAAGAGGAAACAAACCATAGAGATAGAACTTAGAACTACTTCATTTGGTCAAGTTTCAAGGAGCTAGCACAAACCGTGTTTGATTCAGAGTTTCAAACACATCTATCTATATAGCAGAAAACAGAGTGAAACCTAAAAATTCAAAGTGTTACTGGAAACGAACGCTTGAACCTAGAAGAGTGAAAGTTGGGCAGCCAAGTGAGATTAGTGAACTGATCATTACCACCAAGTATCATCAAGATTTGGTGAAAAACTGTTTGCTGAGATTTCAGCAAACTAGTAGTTTTTTGGAAGCTTGGCAACCCCTTTCAAACGAAAGTGTTTTGCGCCAGTCTCTGCATGGGGTACTTCAAGAGGAAACAAACCATAGAGATAGAACTTAGAACTCTTTCATTTTGTCAAGTTTCACGCAGCTAGCACAAACCGTGTTTGACTCAGAGTTTCAAACACATCTATCTATATAGCAGAAAACAGAGTGAAACCTAAAAATTCAAAGTGTTACTGGAAACGAACGCTTGAACCTAGAAGAATGAAAGTTGGGCAGTCAAGTGGGATTAGTGAACTGATCATTACCACCAAGTATCATCAAGTTTTGGTGAAAAAATGTTTGCTGAGATTTCAGCAAACTAGTAGTTTTTTGGAAGCTTGGCAACCCCTTTCAAACGAAAGTGTTTTTCGCCAGTCTCTGCATGGGGTACTTCAAGAGGAAACAAGCCATAGAGATAGAACTTAGAACTACTTCATTTTGTCAAGTTTCACGCAGCTAGCACAAACCGTGTTTGATTCAGAGTTTCGAACACATCTATCTATATAGCAGAAAACAGAGTGAAACCTAAAAATTCAAAGTGTTACTGGAAACGAACTCTTGAACCTAGAAGAGTGAAAGTTGGGCAGCCAAGTGGGATTAGTGAACTGATCATTACCACCAAGTATCATCAAGATTTGGTGAAAAAATGTTTGCTGAGATTTCAGCAAACTAGTAGTTTTTTGGACGCTTGGCAACCCCTTTCAAATGAAAGTGTTTTTCGCCAGTCTCTGCATGGGGTACTTCAAGAGGAAACAAACCGTAGAGATAGAACTTAGAACTAATTCATTTGGTCAAGTTTCAAGGAGCTAGCACAAACAGTGTTTGATTTAGAATTCCAAACACAGCTATCTATGTAGCAGAAAACCGAGTGAAACCTAAAAATTCAAAGTGTTACTGGAAACGAACGCTTGAACCTAGAAGAGAGAAAGCTGGGCAGCCAAGTGGGATTAGGGAACTGATCATTACCACCAAGTATCATCAAGTTTTGGTGAAAAAATGTTTGCTGAGATTTCAGCAAACTAGTAGTTTTTTGGAAGCTTTGCAACCCCTTTTTAAACGAAAGTGTTTTTCGCCAGTCTCTGCGTGGGGTACTTCAAGAGGAAACAAACCATAGAGATAGAACTTAGAACTACTTCATTTTGTCAAGTTTCACGCAGCTAGCACAAACCGTGTTTGATTCAGAGTTTCGAACACATCTATCTATATAGCAGAAAACAGAGTGAAACCTAAAAATTCAAAGTGTTACTGGAAACGAACGCTTGAACCTAGAAGAGTGAAAGTTGGGCAGCCAAGTGGGATTAGTGAACTGATCATTACCACCAAGTATCATCAAGTTTTGGTGAAAAAATGTTTGCTGAGATTTCAGCAAACTAGTAGTTTTTTGGACGCTTGGCAACCCCTTTCAAACGAAAGTGTTTTTCGCCAGTCTCTGCATGGGGTACTTCAAGAGGAAACAAACCATAGAGATAGAACTTAGAACTACTTCATTTGGTCAAGTTTCAAGGAGCTAGCACAAACCGTGTTTGATTTAGAGTTTCGAACACATCTATCTATATAGCAGAAAACAGAGTGAAACCTAAAAATTCAAAGTGTTACTGGAAACGAACGCTTGAACCTAGAAGAGTGAAAGTTGGGCAGCCAAGTGGGATTAGTGAACTGATCATTACCACCAAGTATCATCAAGTTTTGGTGAAAAAATGTTTGCTGAGATTTCAGCAAACTAGTAGTTTTTTGGACGCTTGGCAACCCCTTTCAAACGAAAGTGTTTTTCGCCAGTCTCTGCATGGGGTACTTCAAGAGGAAACAAACCATAGAGATAGAACTTAGAACTATTTCATTTTGTCAAGTTTCACGCAGCTAGCACAAACCGTGTTTGACTCAGAGTTTCAAACACATCTATCTATATAGCAGAAAACATAGTGAAACCTAAAAATTCAAAGTGTTACTGGAAACGAACGCTTGAACCTAGAAGAGAGAAAGCTGGGCAGCCAAGTGGGATTAGGGAACTGATCATTACCACCAAGTATCATCAAGTTTTGGTGAAAAAATGTTTGCTGAGATTTCAGCAAACTAGTAGTTTTTTGGAAGCTTTGCAACCCCTTTTTAAACGAAAGTGTTTTTCGCCAGTCTCTGCGTGGGGTACTTCAAGAGGAAACAAACCATAGAGATAGAACTTAGAACTACTTCATTTTCTCAAGTTTCACGCAGCTAGCACAAACCGTGTTTGATTCAGAGTTTCGAACACATCTATCTATATAGCAGAAAACAGAGTGAAACCTAAAAATTCAAAGTGTTACTGGAAACGAACGCTTGAACCTAGAAGAGTGAAAGTTGGGCAGCCAAGTGGGATTAGTGAACTGATCATTACCACCAAGTATCATCAAGTTTTGGTGAAAAAATGTTTGCTGAGATTTCAGCAAACTAGTAGTTTTTTGGACGCTTGGCAACCCCTTTCAAACGAAAGTGTTTTTCGCCAGTCTCTGCATGGGGTACTTCAAGAGGAAACAAACCATAGAGATAGAACTTAGAACTACTTCATTTGGTCAAGTTTCAAGGAGCTAGCACAAACCGTGTTTGATTTAGAGTTTCGAACACATCTATCTATATAGCAGAAAACAGAGTGAAACCTAAAAATTCAAAGTGTTACTGGAAACGAACGCTTGAACCTAGAAGAGTGAAAGTTGGGCAGCCAAGTGGGATTAGTGAACTGATCATTACCACCAAGTATCATCAAGTTTTGGTGAAAAAATGTTTGCTGAGTTTTCAGCAAACTAGTAGTTTTTTGGACGCTTGGCAACCCCTTTCAAACGAAAGTGTTTTTCGCCAGTCTCTGCATGGGGTACTTCAAGAGGAAACAAACCATAGAGATAGAACTTAGAACTACTTCATTTGGTCAAGTTTCAAGGAGCTAGCACAAACCGTGTTTGATTCAGAGTTTCAAACACATCTATCTATATAGCAGAAAACAGAGTGAAACCTAAAAATTCAAAGTGTTACTGGAAACGAACGCTTGAACCTAGAAGAGAGAAAGTTGGGCAGCCAAGTGGGATTAGTGAACTGATCATTACCACCAAGTATCATCAAGTTTTGGTGAAAAAATGTTTGCTGAGATTTCAGCAAACTAGTAGTTTTTTTGAAGCTTGGCAACCCCTTTCAAACGAAAGTGTTTTTCGCCAGTCTCTGCATGGGGTACTTCAAGAGGAAACAAACCATAGAGATAGAACTTAGAACTACTTCATTTGGTCAAGTTTCAAGGAGCTAGCACAAACAGTGTTTGATTTAGAATTCCAAACACAGCTATCTATGTAGCAGAAAACAGAGTGAAACCTAAAAATTCAAAGTGTTACTGGAAACGAACGCTTGAACCAAGAAGAGTGAAAGTTGGGCAGCCAAGTGGGATTAGTGAACTGATCATTACCACCAAGTATCATCAAGTTTTGGTGAAAAAATGTTTGCTGAGATTTCAGCAAACTAGTAGTTTTTTGGACGCTTGGCAACCCCTTTCAAACGAAAGTGTTTTTCGCCAGTCTCTGCATGGGGTACTTCAAAAGGAAACAAACCATAGAGATAGAACATAGAACTATTTCATTTTGTCAAGTTTCACGCAGCTAGCACAAACCGTGTTTGACTCAGAGTTTCAAACACATCTATCTATATAGCAGAAAACAGAGTGAAACCTAAAAATTCAAAGTGTTACTGGAAACGAACGCTTGAACCTAGAAGAGTGAAAGTTGGGCAGTCAAGTGGGATTAGTGAACTGATCATTACCACCAAGTATCATCAAGTTTTGGTGAAAAAATGTTTGCTGAGATTTCAGCAAACTAGTAGTTTTTTGGAAGCTTGGCAACCCCTTTCAAACGAAAGTGTTTTTCGCCAGTCTCTGCATGGGGTACTTCAAGAGGAAACAAACCATAGAGATAGAACTTAGAACTACTTCATTTGGTCAAGTTTCAAGGAGCTAGCACAAACCGTGTTTGATTTAGAATTCCAAACACATCTATCTATATAGCAGAAAACAGAGTGAAACCTAAAAATTCAAAGTGTTACTGGAAACGAACGCTTGAACCTAGAAGAGAGAAAGTTGGCCAGCCAAGTGGGATTAGTGAACTGATCATTACCACCAAGTATCATCAAGTTTTGGTGAAAAAATGTTTGCTGAGATCAGCAAACTAGTAGTTTTTTGGAAGCTTGGCAACCCCTTTCAAACGAAAGTGTTTTTCGCCAGTCTCTGCATGGGGTACTTCAAGAGGAAACAAACCATAGAGATAGAACTTAGAACTACTTCATTTGGTCAAGTTTCAAGGAGCTAGCACAAACAGTGTTTGATTTAGAATTCCAAACACAGCTATCTATGTAGCAGAAAACAGAGTGAAACCTAAAAATTCAAAGTGTTACTGGAAACGAACGCTTGAACCAAGAAGAGTGAAAGTTGGGCAGCCAAGTGGGATTAGTGAACTGATCATTACCACCAAGTATCATCAAGTTTTGGTGAAAAAATGTTTGCTGAGATTTCAGCAAACTAGTAGTTTTTTGGACGCTTGGCAACCCCTTTCAAACGAAAGTGTTTTTCGCCAGTCTCTGCATGGGGTACTTCAAGAGGAAACAAACCATAGAGATAGAAGTTAGAACTATTTCATTTTGTCAAGTTTCACGCAGCTAGCACAAACCGTGTTTGACTCAGAGTTTCAAACACATCTATCTATATAGCAGAAAACAGAGTGAAACCTAAAAATTCAAAGTGTTACTGGAAACGAACGCTTGAACCTAGAAGAGTGAAAGTTGGGCAGTCAAGTGGGATTAGTGAACTGATCATTACCACCAAGTATCATCAAGTTTTGGTGAAAAAATGTTTGCTGAGATTTCAGCAAACTAGTAGTTTTTTGGAAGCTTGGCAACCCCTTTCAAACGAAAGTGTTTTTCGCCAGTCTCTGCATGGGGTACTTCAAGAGGAAACAAACCATAGAGATAGAACTTAGAACTACTTCATTTGGTCAAGTTTCAAGGAGCTAGCACAAACCGTGTTTGATTCAGAGTTTCAAACACATCTATCTATATAGCAGAAAACAGAGTGAAACCTAAAAATTCAAAGTGTTACTGGAAACGAATGCTTGAACCTAGAAGAGTGAAAGTTGGGCAGCCAAGTGAGATTAGTGAACTGATCATTACCACCAAGTATCATCAAGATTTGGTGAAAAAATGTTTGCTGAGATTTCAGCAAACTAGTAGTTTTTTGGAAGCTTGGCAACCCCTTTCAAACGAAAGTGTTTTGCGCCAGTCTCTGCATGGGGTACTTCAAGAGGAAACAAACCATAGAGATAGAACTTAGAACTCTTTCATTTTGTCAAGTTTCACGCAGCTAGCACAAACCGTGTTTGACTCAGAGTTTCAAACACATCTATCTATATAGCAGAAAACAGAGTGAAACCTAAAAATTCAAAGTGTTACTGGAAACGAACGCTTGAACCTAGAAGAATGAAAGTTGGGCAGTCAAGTGGGATTAGTGAACTGATCATTACCACCAAGTATCATCAAGTTTTGGTGAAAAAATGTTTGCTGAGATTTCAGCAAACTAGTAGTTTTTTGGAAGCTTGGCAACCCCTTTCAAACGAAAGTGTTTTTCGCCAGTCTCTGCATGGGGTACTTCAAGAGGAAACAAGCCATAGAGATAGAACTTAGAACTACTTCATTTTGTCAAGTTTCACGCAGCTAGCACAAACCGTGTTTGATTCAGAGTTTCGAACACATCTATCTATATAGCAGAAAACAGAGTGAAACCTAAAAATTCAAAGTGTTACTGGAAACGAACTCTTGAACCTAGAAGAGTGAAAGTTGGGCAGCCAAGTGGGATTAGTGAACTGATCATTACCACCAAGTATCATCAAGTTTTGGTGAAAAAATGTTTGCTGAGATTTCAGCAAACTAGTAGTTTTTTGGACGCTTGGCAACCCCTTTCAAACGAAAGTGTTTTTCGCCAGTCTCTGCATGGGGTACTTCAAGAGGAAACAAACCATAGAGATAGAACTTAGAACTACTTCATTTGGTCAAGTTTCAAGGAGCTAGCACAAACCGTGTTTGATTCAGAGTTTCAAACACATCTATCTATATAGCAGAAAACAGAGTGAAACCTAAAAATTCAAAGTGTTACTGGAAACGAACGCTTGAACCTAGAAGAGAGAAAGTTGGGCAGCCAAGTGGGATTAGTGAACTGATCATTACCACCAAGTATCATCAAGTTTTGGTGAAAAAATGTTTGCTGAGATTTCAGCAAACTAGTAGTTTTTTGGAAGCTTGGCAACCCCTTTCAAACGAAAGTGTTTTTCGCCAGTCTCTGCATGGGGTACTTCAAGAGGAAACAAACCATAGAGATAGAACTTAGAACTACTTCATTTGGTCAAGTTTCAAGGAGCTAGCACAAACAGTGTTTGATTTAGAATTCCAAACACAGCTATCTATGTAGCAGAAAACAGAGTGAAACCTAAAAATTCAAAGTGTTACTGGAAACGAACGCTTGAACCAAGAAGAGTGAAAGTTGGGCAGCCAAGTGGGATTAGTGAACTGATCATTACCACCAAGTATCATCAAGTTTTGGTGAAAAAATGTTTGCTGAGATTTCAGCAAACTAGTAGTTTTTTGGACGCTTGGCAACCCCTTTCAAACGAAAGTGTTTTTCGCCAGTCTCTGCATGGGGTACTTCAAGAGGAAACAAACCATAGAGATAGAACATAGAACTATTTCATTTTGTCAAGTTTCACGCAGCTAGCACAAACCGTGTTTGACTCAGAGTTTCAAACACATCTATCTATATAGCAGAAAACAGAGTGAAACCTAAAAATTCAAAGTGTTACTGGAAACGAACGCTTGAACCTAGAAGAGTGAAAGTTGGGCAGCCAAGTGGGATTAGTGAACTGATCATTACCACCAAGTATCATCAAGTTTCGGTGAAAAAATGTTTGCTGAGATTTCAGCAAACTAGTAGTTTTTTGGACGCTTGGCAACCCCTTTCAAACGAAAGTGTTTTTCGCCAGTCTCTGCATGGGGTACTTCAAGAGGAAACAAACCATAGAGATAGAACTTAGAACTACTTCATTTGGTCAAGTTTCAAGGAGCTAGCACAAACCGTGTTTGATTTAGAATTCCAAACACATCTATCTATATAGCAGAAAACAGAGTGAAACCTAAAAATACAAAATGTTACTGGAAACGAACGCTTGAACCTAGAAGAGTGAAAGTTGGGCAGCCAAGTGGGATTAGTGAACTGATCATTACCACCAAGTATCATCAAGTTTTGGTGAAAAAATGTTTGCTGAGATTTCAGCAAACTAGTAGTTTTTTGGACGCTTGGCAACCCCTTTCAAACGAAAGTGTTTTTCGCCAGTCTCTGCATGGGGTACTTCAAGAGGAAACAATCCATAGAGATAGAACTTAGAACTACTTCATTTTGTCAAGTTTCAAGGAGCTAGCACAAACCGTGTTTGATTCAGAGTTTCAAACACATCTATCTATATAGCAGAAAACAGAGTGAAACCTAAAAATTCAAAGTGTTACTGGAAACGAACGCTTGAACCTAGAAGAGAGAAAGCTGGGCAGCCAAGTGGGATTAGTGAACTGATCATTACCACCAAGTATCATCAAGTTTTGGTGAAAAAATGTTTGCTGAGATTTCAGCAAACTGGTAGTTTTTTGGACGCTTGGCAACCCCTTTCAAACAAAAGTGTTTTGCGCCAGTCTCTGCATGGGGTACTTCAAGAGGAAACAAACCATAGAGATAGAACTTAGAACTACTTCATTTGGTCAAGTTTCAAGGAGCTAGCACAAACCGTGTTTGATTTAGAGTTTCGAACACATCTATCTATATAGCAGAAAACAGAGTGAAACCTAAAAATTCAAAGTGTTACTGGAAACGAACGCTTGAACCTAGAAGAGTAAAAGTTGGGCAGCCAAGTGGGATTAGTGAACTGATCATTACCACCAAGTATCATCAAGTTTTGGTGAAAAAATGTTTGCTGAGATTTCAGCAAACTAGTAGTTTTTTGGACGCTTGGCAACCCCTTTGAAACGAAAGTGTTTTTCGCCAGTCTCTGCATGGGGTACTTCAAGAGGAAACAAACCATACAGATAGAACTTAGAACTACTTCATTTGGTCAAGTTTCAAGGAGCTAGCACAAACCGTGTTTGATTCAGAGTTTCAAACACATCTATCTATATAGCAGAAAACAGAGTGAAACCTAAAAATTCAAAGTGTTACTGGAAACGAACGCTTGAACCTAGAAGAGAGAAAGTTGGGCAGCCAAGTGGGATTAGTGAACTGATCATTACCACCAAGTATCATCAAGTTTTGGTGAAAAAATGTTTGCTGAGATTTCAGCAAACTAGTAGTTTTTTGGACGCTTGGCAACCCCTTTCAAACGAAAGTGTTTTTCGCCAGTCTCTGCATGGGGTACTTCAAGAGAAAACAAACCATAGAGATAGAACTTAGAACTACTTCATTTGGTCAAGTTTCAAGGAGCTAGCACAAACAGTGTTTGATTTAGAATTCCAAACACAGCTATCTATGTAGCAGAAAACAGAGTGAAACCTAAAAATTCAAAGTGTTACTGGAAACGAACGCTTGAACCAAGAAGAGTGAAAGTTGGGCAGCCAAGTGGGATTAGTGAACTGATCATTACCACCAAGTATCATCAAGTTTTGGTGAAAAAATGTTTGCTGAGATTTCAGCAAACTAGTAGTTTTTTGGACGCTTGGCAACCCCTTTCAAACGAAAGTGTTTTTCGCCAGTCTCTGCATGGGGTACTTCAAGAGGAAACAATCCATAGAGATAGAACTTAGAACTACTTCATTTTGTCAAGTTTCAAGGAGCTAGCACAAACCGTGTTTGATTCAGAGTTTCAAACACATCTATCTATATAGCAGAAAACAGAGTGAAACCTAAAAATTCAAAGTGTTACTGGAAACGAACGCTTGAACCTAGAAGAGAGAAAGCTGGGCAGCCAGGTGCGATTAGTGAACTGATCATTACCACCAAGTATCATCAAGTTTTGGTGAAAAAATGTTTGCTGAGATTTCAGCAAACTGGTAGTTTTTTGGACGCTTGGCAACCCCTTTCAAACAAAAGTGTTTTGCGCCAGTCTCTGCATGGGGTACTTCAAGAGGAAACAAACCATAGAGATAGAACTTAGAACTACTTCATTTGGTCAAGTTTCAAGGAGCTAGCACAAACCGTGTTTGATTTAGAGTTTCGAACACATCTATCTATATAGCAGAAAACAGAGTGAAACCTAAAAATTCAAAGTGTTACTGGAAACGAACGCTTGAACCTAGAAGAGTAAAAGTTGGGCAGCCAAGTGGGATTAGTGAACTGATCATTACCACCAAGTATCATCAAGTTTTGGTGAAAAAATGTTTGCTGAGATTTCAGCAAACTAGTAGTTTTTTGGACGCTTGGCAACCCCTTTGAAACGAAAGTGTTTTTCGCCAGTCTCTGCATGGGGTACTTCAAGAGGAAACAAACCATAGAGATAGAACTTAGAACTACTTCATTTGGTCAAGTTTCAAGGAGCTAGCACAAACCGTGTTTGATTCAGAGTTTCAAACACATCTATCTATATAGCAGAAAACAGAGTGAAACCTAAAAATTCAAAGTGTTACTGGAAACGAACGCTTGAACCTAGAAGAGAGAAAGTTGGGCAGCCAAGTGGGATTAGTGAACTGATCATTACCACCAAGTATCATCAAGTTTTGGTGAAAAAATGTTTGCTGAGATTTCAGCAAACTAGTAGTTTTTTGGACGCTTGGCAACCCCTTTCAAACGAAAGTGTTTTTCGCCAGTCTCTGCATGGGGTACTTCAAGAGGAAACAAACCATAGAGATAGAACTTAGAACTACTTCATTTGGTCAAGTTTCAAGGAGCTAGCACAAACAGTGTTTGATTTAGAATTCCAAACACAGCTATCTATGTAGCAGAAAACAGAGTGAAACCTAAAAATTCAAAGTGTTACTGGAAACGAACGCTTGAACCAAGAAGAGTGAAAGTTGGGCAGCCAAGTGGGATTAGTGAACTGATCATTACCACCAAGTATCATCAAGTTTTGGTGAAAAAATGTTTGCTGAGATTTCAGCAAACTAGTAGTTTTTTGGACGCTTGGCAACCCCTTTCAAACGAAAGTGTTTTTCGCCAGTCTCTGCATGGGGTACTTCAAGAGGAAACAATCCATAGAGATAGAACTTAGAACTACTTCATTTTGTCAAGTTTCAAGGAGTTAGCACAAACCGTGTTTGATTCAGAGTTTCAAACACATCTATCTATATAGCAGAAAACAGAGTGAAACCTAAAAATTCAAAGTGTTACTGGAAACGAACGCTTGAACCTAGAAGAGAGAAAGCTGGGCAGCCAGGTGCGATTAGTGAACTGATCATTACCACCAAGTATCATCAAGTTTTGGTGAAAAAATGTTTGCTGAGATTTCAGCAAACTGGTAGTTTTTTGGACGCTTGGCAACCCCTTTCAAACAAAAGTGTTTTGCGCCAGTCTCTGCATGGGGTACTTCAAGAGGAAACAAACCATAGAGATAGAACTTAGAACTACTTCATTTTGTCAAGTTTCACGCAGCTAGCACAAACCGTGTTTGATTTAGAATTCCAAACACATCTATCTATATAGCAGAAAACAGAGTGAAACCTAAAAATTCAAAGTGTTACTGGAAACGAACGCTTGAACCTAGAAGAGTGAAAGTTGGGCAGCCAAGTGGGATTAGTGAACTGATCATTACCACCAAGTATCATCAAGTTTTGGTGAAAAAATGTTTGCTGAGATTTCAGCAAACTAGTAGTTTTTTGGATGCTTGGCAACCCCTTTCAAACGAAAGTGTTTTGCGCCAGTCTCTGCATGGGGTACTTCAAGAGGAAACAAACCATAGAGATAGAACTTAGAACTATTTCATTTTGTCAAGTTCCACGCAGCTAGCACAAACCGTGTTTGACTCAGAGTTTCAAACACATCTATCTATATAGCAGAAAACAGAGTGAAACCTAAAAATTCAAAGTGTTACTGGAAACGAACGCTTGAACCTAGAAGAATGAAAGTTGGGCAGTCAAGTGGGATTAGTGAACTGATCATTACCACCAAGTATCATCAAGTTTTGGTGAAAAAATGTTTGCTGAGATTTCAGCAAACTAGTAGTTTTTTGGAAGCTTGGCAACCCCTTTCAAACGAAAGTGTTTTTCGCCAGTCTCTGCATGGGGTACTTCAAGAGGAAACAAACCATAGAGATAGAACTTAGAACTACTTCATTTGGTCACGTTTCAAGGAGCTAGCACAAACCGTGTTTGATTTAGAATTCCAAACACATCTATCTATATAGCAGAAAACAGAGTGAAACCTAAAAATTCAAAATGTTACTGGAAACGAACGCTTGAACCTAGAAGAGTGAAAGTTGGGCAGCCAAGTGGGATTAGTGAACTGATCATTACCACCAAGTATCATCAAGTTTTGGTGAAAAAATATTTGCTGAGATTTCAGCAAACTAGTAGTTTTTTGGACGCTTGGCAACCCCTTTCAAACGAAAGTGTTTTTCGCCAGTCTCTGCATGGGGTACTTCAAGAGGAAACAAACCATAGAGATAGAACTTAGAACTACTTCATTTGGTCAAGTTTCAAGGAGCTAGCACAAACCGTGTTTGATTTAGAATTCCAAACACATCTATCTATATAGCAGAAAACAGAGTGAAACCTAAAAATTCAAAGTGTTACTGGAAACGAACGCTTGAACCTAGAAGAGTGAAAGATGGGCAGCCAAGTGGGATTAGTGAACTGATCATTACCACCAAGTATCATCAAGTTTTGGTGAAAAAATGTTTGCTGAGATTTCAGCAAACTAGTAGTTTTTTGGAAGCTTGGCAACCCCTTTCAAACGAAAGTGTTTTTCGCCAGTCTCTGCATGGGGTACTTCAAGAGGAAACAAACCATAGAGATAGAACTTAGAACTACTTCATTTTGTCAAGTTTCACGCAGCTAGCACAAACCGTGTTTGATTCAGAGTTTCGAACACATGTATCTATATAGCAGAAAACAGAGTGAAACCTAAAAATTCAAAATGTTACTGGAAACGAACGCTTGAACCTAGAAGAGTGAAAGTTGGGCAGCCAAGTGGGATTAGTGAACTGATCATTACCACCAAGTATCATCAAGTTTTGGTGAAAAAATGTTTGCTGGGATTTCAGCAAACTAGTAGTTTTTTGGACGCTTGGCAACCCCTTTCAAACGAAAGTGTTTTTCGCCAGTCTCTGCATGGGGTACTTCAAGAGGAAACAAACCATAGAGATAGAACTTAGAACTACTTCATTTTGTCAAGTTTCACGCAGCTAGCACAAACCGTGTTTGATTCAGAGTTTCGAACACATCTATCTATATAGCAGAAAACAGAGTGAAACCTAAAAATTCAAAGTGTTACTGGAAACGAACGCTTGAACCTAGAAGAGTAAAAGTTGGGCAGCCAAGTGGGATTAGTGAACTGATCATTACCACCAAGTATCATCAAGTTTTGGTGAAAAAATGTTTGCTGAGATTTCAGCAAACTAGTAGTTTTTTGGACGCTTGGCAACCCCTTTGAAACGAAAGTGTTTTTCGCCAGTCTCTGCATGGGGTACTTCAAGAGGAAACAAACCATAGAGATAGAACTTAGAACTACTTCATTTGGTCAAGTTTCAAGGAGCTAGCACAAACCGTGTTTGATTCAGAGTTTCAAACACATCTATCTATATAGCAGAAAACAGAGTGAAACCTAAAAATTCAAAGTGTTACTGGAAACGAACGCTTGAACCTAGAAGAGAGAAAGTTGGGCAGCCAAGTGGGATTAGTGAACTGATCATTACCACCAAGTATCATCAAGTTTTGGTGAAAAAATGTTTGCTGAGATTTCAGCAAACTAGTAGTTTTTTGGACGCTTGGCAACCCCTTTCAAACGAAAGTGTTTTTCGCCAGTCTCTGCATGGGGTACTTCAAGAGGAAACAAACCATAGAGATAGAACTTAGAACTACTTCATTTGGTCAAGTTTCAAGGAGCTAGCACAAACAGTGTTTGATTTAGAATTCCAAACACAGCTATCTATGTAGCAGAAAACAGAGTGAAACCTAAAAATTCAAAGTGTTACTGGAAACGAACGCTTGAACCAAGAAGAGTGAAAGTTGGGCAGCCAAGTGGGATTAGTGAACTGATCATTACCACCAAGTATCATCAAGTTTTGGTGAAAAAATGTTTGCTGAGATTTCAGCAAACTAGTAGTTTTTTGGACGCTTGGCAACCCCTTTCAAACGAAAGTGTTTTTCGCCAGTCTCTGCATGGGGTACTTCAAGAGGAAACAATCCATAGAGATAGAACTTAGAACTACTTCATTTTGTCAAGTTTCAAGGAGCTAGCACAAACCGTGTTTGATTCAGAGTTTCAAACACATCTATCTATATAGCAGAAAACAGAGTGAAACCTAAAAATTCAAAGTGTTACTGGAAACGAACGCTTGAACCTAGAAGAGAGAAAGCTGGGCAGCCAGGTGCGATTAGTGAACTGATCATTACCACCAAGTATCATCAAGTTTTGGTGAAAAAATGTTTGCTGAGATTTCAGCAAACTGGTAGTTTTTTGGACGCTTGGCAACCCCTTTCAAACAAAAGTGTTTTGCGCCAGTCTCTGCATGGGGTACTTCAAGAGGAAACAAACCATAGAGATAGAACTTAGAACTACTTCATTTTGTCAAGTTTCACGCAGCTAGCACAAACCGTGTTTGATTTAGAATTCCAAACACATCTATCTATATAGCAGAAAACAGAGTGAAACCTAAAAATTCAAAGTGTTACTGGAAACGAACGCTTGAACCTAGAAGAGTGAAAGTTGGGCAGCCAAGTGGGATTAGTGAACTGATCATTACCACCAAGTATCATCAAGTTTTGGTGAAAAAATGTTTGCTGAGATTTCAGCAAACTAGTAGTTTTTTGGATGCTTGGCAACCCCTTTCAAACGAAAGTGTTTTTCGCCAGTCTCTGCATGGGGTACTTCAAGAGGAAACAAACCATAGAGATAGAACTTAGAACTACTTCATTTGGTCAAGTTTCAAGGAGCTAGCACAAACCGTGTTTGATTTAGAATTCCAAACACATCTAGCTATATAGCAGAAAACAGAGTGAAACCTAAAAATTCAAAATGTTACTGGAAACGAACGCTTGAACCTAGAAGAGTGAAAGTTGGGCAGCCAAGTGGGATTAGTGAACTGATCATTACCACCAAGTATCATCAAGTTTTGGTGAAAAAATGTTTGCTGAGATTTCAGCAAACTAGTAGTTTTTTGGACGCTTGGCAACCCCTTTCAAACGAAAGTGTTTTTCGCCAGTCTCTGCATGGGGTACTTCAAGAGGAAACAAACCATAGAGATAGAACTTAGAACTACTTCATTTGGTCAAGTTTCAAGGAGCTAGCACAAACCGTGTTTGATTCAGAGTTTCAAACACATCTATCTATATAGCAGAAAACAGAGTGAAACCTAAAAATTCAAAGTGTTACTGGAAACGAACGCTTGAACCTAGAAGAGTGAAAGTTGGGCAGCCAAGTGAGATTAGTGAACTGATCATTACCACCAAGTATCATCAAGATTTGGTGAAAAAATGTTTGCTGAGATTTCAGCAAACTAGTAGTTTTTTGGAAGCTTGGCAACCCCTTTCAAACGAAAGTGTTTTGCGCCAGTCTCTGCATGGGGTACTTCAAGAGGAAACAAACCATAGAGATAGAACTTAGAACTATTTCATTTTGTCAAGTTCCACGCAGCTAGCACAAACCGTGTTTGACTCAGAGTTTCAAACACATCTATCTATATAGCAGAAAACAGAGTGAAACCTAAAAATTCAAAGTGTTACTGGAAACGAACGCTTGAACCTAGAAGAATGAAAGTTGGGCAGTCAAGTGGGATTAGTGAACTGATCATTACCACCAAGTATCATCAAGTTTTGGTGAAAAAATGTTTGCTGAGATTTCAGCAAACTAGTAGTTTTTTGGAAGCTTGGCAACCCCTTTCAAACGAAAGTGTTTTTCGCCAGTCTCTGCATGGGGTACTTCAAGAGGAAACAAACCATAGAGATAGAACTTAGAACTACTTCATTTGGTCACGTTTCAAGGAGCTAGCACAAACCGTGTTTGATTTAGAATTCCAAACACATCTATCTATATAGCAGAAAACAGAGTGAAACCTAAAAATTCAAAATGTTACTGGAAACGAACGCTTGAACCTAGAAGAGTGAAAGTTGGGCAGCCAAGTGGGATTAGTGAACTGATCATTACCACCAAGTATCATCAAGTTTTGGTGAAAAAATATTTGCTGAGATTTCAGCAAACTAGTAGTTTTTTGGACGCTTGGCAACCCCTTTCAAACGAAAGTGTTTTTCGCCAGTCTCTGCATGGGGTACTTCAAGAGGAAACAAACCATAGAGATAGAACTTAGAACTACTTCATTTGGTCAAGTTTCAAGGAGCTAGCACAAACCGTGTTTGATTTAGAATTCCAAACACATCTATCTATATAGCAGAAAACAGAGTGAAACCTAAAAATTCAAAGTGTTACTGGAAACGAACGCTTGAACCTAGAAGAGTGAAAGATGGGCAGCCAAGTGGGATTAGTGAACTGATCATTACCACCAAGTATCATCAAGTTTTGGTGAAAAAATGTTTGCTGAGATTTCAGCAAACTAGTAGTTTTTTGGAAGCTTGGCAA
Source organism: Callospermophilus lateralis (assembly GCF_048772815.1). Classification (NCBI taxonomy): domain Eukaryota; kingdom Metazoa; phylum Chordata; class Mammalia; order Rodentia; family Sciuridae; genus Callospermophilus; species Callospermophilus lateralis. The sequence goes on from NW_027511681.1 coordinate 20,323, forward strand.
CCCCTTTCAAACGAAAGTGTTTTTCGCCAGTCTCTGCATGGGGTACTTCAAGAGGAAACAAACCATAGAGATAGAACTTAGAACTACTTCATTTTGTCAAGTTTCACGCAGCTAGCACAAACCGTGTTTGATTCAGAGTTTCGAACACATGTATCTATATAGCAGAAAACAGAGTGAAACCTAAAAATTCAAAATGTTACTGGAAACGAACGCTTGAACCTAGAAGAGTGAAAGTTGGGCAGCCAAGTGGGATTAGTGAACTGATCATTACCACCAAGTATCATCAAGTTTTGGTGAAAAAATGTTTGCTGGGATTTCAGCAAACTAGTAGTTTTTTGGACGCTTGGCAACCCCTTTCAAACGAAAGTGTTTTTCGCCAGTCTCTGCATGGGGTACTTCAAGAGGAAACAAACCATAGAGATAGAACTTAGAACTACTTCATTTTGTCAAGTTTCACGCAGCTAGCACAAACCGTGTTTGATTCAGAGTTTCGAACACATCTATCTATATAGCAGAAAACAGAGTGAAACCTAAAAATTCAAAGTGTTACTGGAAACGAACGCTTGAACCTAGAAGAGTGAAAGTTGGGCAGCCAAGTGGGATTAGTGAACTGATCATTACCACCAAGTATCATCAAGTTTTGGTGAAAAAATGTTTGCTGAGATTTCAGCAAACTAGTAGTTTTTTGGACGCTTGGCAACCCCTTTCAAACGAAAGTGTTTTTCGCCAGTCTCTGCATGGGGTACTTCAAGAGGAAACAAACCATCGAGATAGAACTTAGAACTACTTCATTTGGTCAAGTTTCAAGGAGCTAGCACAAACCGTGTTTGATTCAGAGTTTCAAACACATCTATCTATATAGCAGAAAACAGAGTGAAACCTAAAAATTCAAAGTGTTACTGGAAACGAACGCTTGAACCTAGAAGAGTGAAAGTTGGGCAGCCAAGTGAGATTAGTGAACTGATCATTACCACCAAGTATCATCAAGATTTGGTGAAAAAATGTTTGCTGAGATTTCAGCAAACTAGTAGTTTTTTGGAAGCTTGGCAACCCCTTTCAAACGAAAGTGTTTTGCGCCAGTCTCTGCATGGGGTACTTCAAGAGGAAACAAACCATAGAGATAGAACTTAGAACTATTTCATTTTGTCAAGTTTCACGCAGCTAGCACAAACCGTGTTTGACTCAGAGTTTCAAACACATCTATCTATATAGCAGAAAACAGAGTGAAACCTAAAAATTCAAAGTGTTACTGGAAACGAACGCTTGAACCTAGAAGAGTGAAAGTTGGGCAGCCAAGTGGGATTAGTGAACTGATCATTACCACCAAGTATCATCAAGTTTTGGTGAAAAAATGTTTGCTGAGATTTCAGCAAACTAGTAGTTTTTTGGATGCTTGGCAACCCCTTTCAAACGAAAGTGTTTTTCGCCAGTCTCTGCATGGGGTACTTCAAGAGGAAACAAACCATAGAGATAGAACTTAGAACTACTTCATTTGGTCAAGTTTCAAGGAGCTAGCACAAACCGTGTTTGATTTAGAATTCCAAACACATCTAGCTATATAGCAGAAAACAGAGTGAAACCTAAAAATTCAAAATGTTACTGGAAACGAACGCTTGAACCTAGAAGAGTGAAAGTTGGGCAGCCAAGTGGGATTAGTGAACTGATCATTACCACCAAGTATCATCAAGTTTTGGTGAAAAAATGTTTGCTGAGATTTCAGCAAACTAGTAGTTTTTTGGACGCTTGGCAACCCCTTTCAAACGAAAGTGTTTTTCGCCAGTCTCTGCATGGGGTACTTCAAGAGGAAACAAACCATAGAGATAGAACTTAGAACTACTTCATTTGGTCAAGTTTCAAGGAGCTAGCACAAACCGTGTTTGATTCAGAGTTTCAAACACATCTATCTATATAGCAGAAAACAGAGTGAAACCTAAAAATTCAAAGTGTTACTGGAAACGAACGCTTGAACCTAGAAGAGTGAAAGTTGGGCAGCCAAGTGAGATTAGTGAACTGATCATTACCACCAAGTATCATCAAGATTTGGTGAAAAAATGTTTGCTGAGATTTCAGCAAACTAGTAGTTTTTTGGAAGCTTGGCAACCCCTTTCAAACGAAAGTGTTTTGCGCCAGTCTCTGCATGGGGTACTTCAAGAGGAAACAAACCATAGAGATAGAACTTAGAACTATTTCATTTTGTCAAGTTCCACGCAGCTAGCACAAACCGTGTTTGACTCAGAGTTTCAAACACATCTATCTATATAGCAGAAAACAGAGTGAAACCTAAAAA
>NW_027511682.1:0-22604 GCF_048772815.1 Callospermophilus lateralis
ATGTGTTTGGAACTCTAAATGAAACACGGTTTGTGGTAGCTTTTTGTAATTTGACAAAATAAAGTAGTTTTAGGTTCTGTCTCTATGGTTTGTTTCCTCTTGAAGCAGCCCTACCTAGAGACTGCCTAAATACACTTTCATTGGAAAAGTGTGCCAAGCGTCCAAAAGTACTGGTTTTCTGAAATCTCGGCAACCCTTTTTTCATGCAATCTTGATGAGACATTGTGGTAATGACCAGTTCACTAAGACCACTTGGCTGCCCAATATTCACACTCTAGGTTGAAGCGTTCGTTTCCAGTAAGAGTTTGAATTTTTAGGTTTCACTCTGTTTTCTCCTATATAGATAGATGTGTTTGGAACTCTAAATGAAACACGGTTTGTGCTAGGTCTTTGAAAATTGACAAAATAAAGTAGTTTTAGGTTCTGTGTCTATGGTTTGTTTCCTCTTGAAGCAGCCCTAAGCAGAGACTGCCTAAAGACATTTTCATTGGAAAGGTGTGCCAAGCGTCCAAAAGTACTGGTTTTCTGAAATCTCGGCAACCCTTTTTTCATGCAATCTTGATGAGACATTGTGGTAATGACCAGTTCACTAAGACCACTTGGCTGCCCAATATTCACACTCTAGGTTGAAGCGTTCGTTTCCAGTAAGAGTTTGAATTTTTAGGTTTCACTCTGTTTTCTCCTATATAGATAGATGCTTTGGGAACTCTAAATGAAACACGGTTTGTGCTAGCTCTTTGAAATTTGACAAAATAAAGTAGTTTTAGGTTCTGTCTCTATGGCTTGTTTCCTCTTGAAGCAGCCCTACCTAGAGACTGCCTAAATACACTTTCATTGGAAAGGTGTGCCAAGCGTCCAAACGTACTGGATTTCTTAAATCTCGGCAAACATTTTTTCACCCAATCTTGATGATTCTCTGTGGTAGTGGTCAGTTCACTAAGTCCACTTGGCTGCCCAATTTCACTCTTCTAGGTTGAAGCGTTCGTTTCCAGTAAGAGTTTGAATTTTTAGGTTTCACTCTGTTTTCTCCTATATAGATAGATGTGTTGGGAACCCTAAATGAAACACGGTTTGTGCTAGCTCTTTGAAAATTGACAAAATAAAGTAGTTCTAATTTCTTTCTCTATGGTTTGTTTCCTCTTGAAGCAGCCCTACCTAGAGACTGCCTAAATACACTTTCATTGGACAGGTGTGCCAAGCGTCCAAAAGTAATGGTTTTCTGAAATCTCGGCAAACATTTTTTCACCCAAACTTGATGATTCTCTGTGGTAATGATCAGTTCACTAAGTCCACTTGGCTGCCCAATTTTCACTCTTCTAGGTTTAAGCGTTCGTTTCTAGTAAGAGTTTGAATTTTTAGGTATCACTCTGTTTTCTCCTATATAGATAGATGTGTTTGCAACTCTAAATGAAACACGGTTTGTGCTAGCTCTTTGAAATTTGACAAAATAAAGTAGTTTTACGTTCTGTCTCTATGGTTTGTTTCCTCTTGAAGCAGCCCTACCTAGAGACTGCCTAAATACACTTTCATTGGAAAGGTGTGCCAAGCGTCCAAACGTACTGGTTTTCTTAAATCTCGGCAAACATTTTTTCACCCAATCTTGATGATTCTCTGTGGTAGTGATCAGTTCACTATGTCCACTTGGCTGCCCAATTTTCACTCTTCTAGGTTGAAGCGCTCGTTTCCAGTAAGAGTTTGAATTTTTAGGTATCACTCTGTTTTCTCCTATATAGATAGATGTGTTGGGAACTCTAAATGAAACACGGTTTGTGCTAGGACTTTGAAAATTGAGAAAATAAAGTAATTCTAAGTTCTGTCTCTAAGGTTTGTTTCCTCTTGAATAGCCCTAAGCAAAGACTGCCTAAATACATTTTCATTGGAAAGGTGTGAAAAGCGTCCAAAAGTACTGGTTTTCTGAAATCTCAGCAACCCTTTTTTCACCCAATCTTGATGAGACATTGTGGTAATGATCAGTTCACTAAGCCCACTTGGCTGCCCAATTTTCACTCTTCTAGGTTGAAGCGTTCGTTTCCAGTAAGAGTTTGAATTTTTAGGTATCACTCTGTTTTCTCCTATATAGATAGATGTGTTGGGAACTCTAAATGAAACACGGTTTGTGCTAGCTCTTTGATAATTGACAAAATAAAGTAGTTCTAAGTTCTGTCTCTAAGGTTTGTTTCATCTTGAATAGCCCTAAGCAAAGACTGCCTAATGACATTTTCATTGGAAAGGTGTGCCAAGCGTCCAAAAGTACTGGTTTTCTGAAATCTCGGCAACCCTTTTTTCACCCAATCTTGATGAGACATTGTGGTAATGATCAGTTCACTAAGCCCACTTGGCTGCCCAATTTTCACTCATCTAGGTTGAAGCGTTAGTTTCCATTAAGAGTTTGAATTTTTAGGTTTTACTCTGTTTTCTCCTATATAGATAGATGTGTTGGGAACTCTAAATGAAACACGGTTTGTGCTAGCTCTTTGAAAATTGAAAAAAATAAAGTAGTTCTAAGTTCTGTCTCTAAGGTTTGTTTCCTCTTGAAGCAGCCCTAAGCAGAGACTGCCTAAAGACATTTTCATTGGAAAGGTGTGCCAAGCGACCAAAAGTACTTGTTTTCTGAAATCTCGGCAAACATTTTTCACCCAATCTTGATGAGACATTGTGGTAATGATCAGTTCACTAAGCCCACTTGGCTGCCCAATTTTCACACTCTAGGTTGAAGAGTTCGTTTCCAGTAAGAGGTTGAATTTTTAGGTTTCACACTGTTTTCTCCTATATATATAGATGTGTTGGGAACTCTAAATGAAACACGGTTTGTGCTAGCTCTTTGAAAATTGACAAAATAAAGTAGTTCTAAGTTCTGTCTTTATGGTTTGTTTCCTCTTGAAGCAGCCCTACCTAGAGACTGCCTAAATACACTTTCATTGGAAAGGTGTGCCAAGCGTCCAAAAGTACTGGTTTTCTGAAATCTCGGCAAACATTTTTTCACCAAATCTTGATGATTCTCTGTGGTAATGATCAGTTCACTAAGCACACTTTGCTGCCCAATTTTCACTCTTCTAGGTTGAAGCGTTCGTTTCCAGTAAGAGTTTGAATTTTAAGGTTTCACTCTGTTTTCTCCTATATAGATAGATGTGTTTGGAACTCTAAATGAAACACGGTTTGTGGTAGCTTTTTGTAATTTGACAAAATAAAGTAGTTTTAGGTTCTGTCTCTATGGTTTGTTTCCTCTTGAAGCAGCCCTACCTAGAGACTGCCTAAATACACTTTCATTGGAAAAGTGTGCCAAGCGTCCAAAAGTACTGGTTTTCTTAAATCTCGGCAAACATTTTTTCACCCATCTTGATGATTCTCTGTGGTAGTGATCAGTTCACTAAGTCTACTTGGCTGCCCAATTTTCACTCTTCTAGGTTGAAGCGTTCGTTTCCAGTAAGAGTTTGAATTTTTAGGTTTCACACTGTTTTCTCCTATATAGATAGATGTGTTTGGAACTCTAAATGAAACACGGTTTGTGCTAGGTCTTTGAAAATTGACAAAATAAAGTAGTTTTAGGTTCTGTGTCTATGGTTTGTTTCCTCTTGAAGCAGCCCTAAGCAGAGACTGCCTAAAGACATTTTCATTGCAAAGGTGTGCCAAGCGTCCAAAAGTACTGGTTTTCTGAAATCTCGGCTACCCTTTTTTCACCCAATCTTGATGAGTCATTGTGGTAATGACCAGTTCACTAAGCCCACTTGGCTGCCCAATTTTCACACTCTAGGTTGAAGCGTTCGTTTCCAGTAAGAGTTTGAATTTTTAGGTTTCACTCTGTTTTCTCCTATATAGATAGATGCGTTGGGAACTCTAAATGAAACACGGTTTGTGCTAGCTCTTTGAAATTTGACAAAATAAAGTAGTTTTAGGTTCTGTCTCTATGGCTTGTTTCTTCTTGAAGCAGCCCTACCTAGAGACTGCCTAAATACACTTTCATTGGAAAGGTGTGCCAAGCGTCCAAACGTACTGGTTTTCTTAAATCTCGGCAAACATTTTTTCACCCAATCTTGATGATTCTCTGTGGTAGTGGTCAGTTCACTAAGTCCACTTGGCTGCCCAATTTTCACTCTTCTAGGTTGAAGCGTTCGTTTCCAGTAAGAGTTTGAATTTTTAGGTTTCACTCTGTTTTCTCCTATATAGATAGATATGTTGGGAACCCTAAATGAAACACGGTTTGTGCTAGCTCTTTGAAAATTGACAAAATGAAGTAGTTCCAATTTCTTTCTCTATGGTTTGTTTCCTCTTTAAGCAGCCCTACCTAGAGACTGCCTAAATACACTTTCATTGGACAGGTGTGCCAAGCGTCCAAAAGTACTGGTTTTCTGAAATCTCGGCAAACATTTTTTCACCCAAACTTGATGATTCTCTGTGGTAATGATCAGTTCACTAAGTCCACTTGGCTGCCCAATTTTCACTCTTCTAGGTTTAAGCGTTCGTTTCTAGTAAGAGTTTGAATTTTTAGGTATCACTCTGTTTTCTCCTATATAGATAGATGTGTTTGGAACTCTAAATGAAACACGGTTTGTGCTAGCTCTTTGAAATTTGACAAAATAAAGTAGTTTTAGGTTCTGTCTCTATCGTTTGTTTCCTCTTGAAGCAGCCCTACCTAGAGACTGCCTAAATACACTTTCATTGGAAAGGTGTGCCAAGCGTCCAAACGTACTGGTTTTCTTAATCTCGGCAAACATTTTTTCACCCAATCTTGATGATTCTCTGTGGTAGTGATCAGTTCACTATGTCCACTTGGCTGCCCAATTTTCACTCTTCTAGGTTGAAGCGCTCGTTTCCAGTAAGAGTTTGAATTTTTAGGTATCACTCTGTTTTCTCCTATATAGATAGATGTGTTGGGAACTCTAAATGAAACACGGTTTGTGCTAGGTCTTTGAAAATTGAGAAAATAAAGTAGTTCTAAGTTCTGTCTCTAAGGTTTGTTTCCTCTTGAATAGCCCTAAGCAAAGACTGCCTAAAGACATTTTCATTGGAAAGGTGTAAAAAGCGTCCAAAAGTACTGGTTTTCTGAAATCTCAGCAACCCTTTTTTTACCCAATCTTGATGAGACATTGTGGTAATGATCAGTTCACTAAGCCCACTTGGCTGCCCAATTTTCACTCTTCTAGGTTGAAGCGTTCGTTTCTAGTAAGAGTTTGAATTTTTAGGTTTCACTCTGTTTTCTCCTATATAGATAGATGTGTTGGGAACTCTAAATGAAACACGGTTTGTGCTATCTCTTTGAAAATTGAAAAAATAAAGTAGTTCTAAGTTCTGTCTCTAAGGTTTGTTTCCTCTTGAAGCAGCCCTAAGCAGACACTGCCTAAAGACATTTTCATTGGAAAGGTGTGCCAAGCGACCAAAAGTACTTGTTTTCTGAAATCTCGGCAAAACTTTTTTCACCCAATCTTGATGAGACATTGTGGTAATGATCAGTTCACTAAGCCCACTTGGCTGCCCTATTTTCACACTCTAGGTTGAAGAGTTCGTTTCCAGTAAGAGGTTGAATTTTTAGGTTTCACACTGTTTTCTCTTATATAGATAGATGTGTTGGGAACTCTAAATGAAACACGGTTTGTGCTAGCTCTTTGAAAATTGACAAAATAAAGTAGTTCTAAGTTCTGTCTTTATGGTTTGTTTCCTCTTGAAGCAGCCCTACCTAGAGACTGCCTAAATACACTTTCATTGGAAAGGTGTGCCAAGCGTCCAAAAGTACTGGTTTTCTGAAATCTCGGCAAACATTTTTTCACCAAATCTTGATGATTCTCTGTGGTAATGATCAGTTCACTAAGCACACTTTGCTGCCCAATTGTCACTCTTCTAGGTTGAAGCGTTCGTTTCAAGTAAGAGTTTGAATTTTTAGGTTTCACTCTGTTTTCTCCTATATAGATAGATGTGTTTGGAACTCTAAATGAAACACGGTTTGTGGTAGCTTTTTGTAATTTGACAAAATAAAGTAGTTTTAGGTTCTGTCTCTATGGTTTGTTTCCTCTTGAAGCAGCCCTACCTAGAGACTGCCTAAATACACTTTCATTGGAAAGGTGTGCCAAGCGTCCAAAAGTACTGGTTTTCTGAAATCTCGGGAAACATTTTTTCACCCATCTTGATGATTCTCTGTGGTAGTGATCAGTTCACTAAGTCTACTTGGCTGCCCAATTTTCACTCTTCTAGGTTGAAGCGTTCGTTTCCAGTAAGAGTTTGAATTTTTAGGTTTCACTCTGTTTTCTCCTATATAGATAGATGTGTTGGGAACTCTAAATGAAACACGGTTTGTGCTAGATCTTTGAAAATTGACAAAATAAAGTAGTTTTAGGTTCTGTGTCTATGGTTTGTTTCCTCTTGAAGCAGCCCTAAGCAGAGACTGCCTAAAGACATTTTCATTGCAAAGGTGTGCCAAGCGTCCAAAAGTACTGGTTTTCTGAAATCTCGGCAACCCTTTTTTCACCCAATCTTGATGAGTCATTGTGGTAATGATCAGTTCACTAAGCCCACTTGGCTGCCCAATTTTCACTCTTCTAGGTTGAAGCGTTCGTTTCCAGTAAGAGTTTGAATTTTTAGGTTTCACTCTGTTTTCTCCTATATAGATAGATGTGTTTGGAACTCTAAATGAAACACGGTTTTTGCTAGCTCTTTGAAATTTGACAAAATAAAGTAGTTTTAGGTTCTGTCTCTATGGTTTGTTTCCTCTTGAAGCAGCCCTACCTAGAGACTGCCTAAATACACTTTCATTGGAAAGGTGTGCCAGGCGTCCAAACGTACTGGTTTTCTTAAAACTCGGGAAACATTTTTTCACCCAATCTTGATGATTCTCTGTGGTAGTGATCAGTTCACTAAGTCCACTTGGCTGCCCAATTTTCACTCTTCTAGGTTGAAGCGTTCGTTTTCAGTAAGAGTTTGAATTTTTAGGTTTCACTCTGTTTTCTCCTATATAGATAGATGTGTTGGGAACCCTAAATGAAACACGGTTTGTGCTAGCTCTTTGAAAATTGACAAAATAAAGTAGTTCTAATTTCTTTCTCTATGGTTTGTTTCCTCTTGAAGCAGCCCTACCTAGAGACTGCCTAAATACACTTTTATTGGACAGGTGTGCCAAGCGTCCAAAAGTACTGGTTTTCTGAAATCTCGGCAAACATTTTTTCACCCAAACTTGATGATTCTCTGTGGTAATGATCAGTTCACTAAGTCCACTTGGCTGCCCAATTTTCACTCTTCTAGGTTTAAGCGTTCGTTTCTAGTAAGAGTTTGAATTTTTAGGTATCACTCTGTTTTCTCCTATATAGATAGATGTGTTTGCAACTCTAAATGAAACACGGTTTGTGCTAGCTCTTTGAAATTTGACAAAATAAAGTAGTTTTACGTTCTGTCTCTATGGTTTGTTTCCTCTTGAAGCAGCCCTACCTAGAGACTGCCTAAATACACTTTCATTGGAAAGGTGTGCCAAGCGTCCAAACGTACTGGTTTTCTTAAATCTCGGCAAACATTTTTTCACCCAATCTTGATGATTCTCTGTGGTAGTGATCAGTTCACTATGTCCACTTGGCTGCCCAATTTTCACTCTTCTAGGTTGAAGCGCTCGTTTCCAGTAAGAGTTTGAATTTTTAGGTATCACTCTGTTTTCTCCTATATAGATAGATGTGTTGGGAACTCTAAATGAAACACGGTTTGTGCTAGGACTTTGAAAATTGAGAAAATAAAGTAATTCTAAGTTCTGTCTCTAAGGTTTGTTTCCTCTTGAATAGCCCTAAGCAAAGACTGCCTAAATACATTTTCATTGGAAAGGTGTGAAAAGCGTCCAAAAGTACTGGTTTTCTGAAATCTCAGCAACCCTTTTTTCACCCAATCTTGATGAGACATTGTGGTAATGATCAGTTCACTAAGCCCACTTGGCTGCCCAATTTTCACTCTTCTAGGTTGAAGCGTTCGTTTCCAGTAAGAGTTTGAATTTTTAGGTATCACTCTGTTTTCTCCTATATAGATAGATGTGTTGGGAACTCTAAATGAAACACGGTTTGTGCTAGCTCTTTGATAATTGACAAAATAAAGTAGTTCTAAGTTCTGTCTCTAAGGTTTGTTTCATCTTGAATAGCCCTAAGCAAAGACTGCCTAATGACATTTTCATTGGAAAGGTGTGCCAAGCGTCCAAAAGTACTGGTTTTCTGAAATCTCGGCAACCCTTTTTTCACCCAATCTTGATGAGACATTGTGGTAATGATCAGTTCACTAAGCCCACTTGGCTGCCCAATTTTCACTCATCTAGGTTGAAGCGTTAGTTTCCATTAAGAGTTTGAATTTTTAGGTTTTACTCTGTTTTCTCCTATATAGATAGATGTGTTGGGAACTCTAAATGAAACACGGTTTGTGCTAGCTCTTTGAAAATTGAAAAAAATAAAGTAGTTCTAAGTTCTGTCTCTAAGGTTTGTTTCCTCTTGAAGCAGCCCTAAGCAGAGACTGCCTAAAGACATTTTCATTGGAAAGGTGTGCCAAGCGACCAAAAGTACTTGTTTTCTGAAATCTCGGCAAACTTTTTTCACCCAATCTTGATGAGACATTGTGGTAATGATCAGTTCACTAAGCCCACTTGGCTGCCCAATTTTCACACTCTAGGTTGAACAGTTCGTTTCCAGTAAGAGGTTGAATTTTTAGATTTCACACTGTTTTCTCCTATATAGATAGATGTGTTGGGAACTCTAAATGAAACACGGTTTGTGCTAGCTCTTTGAAAATTGACAAAATAAAGTAGTTCTAAGTTCTGTCTTTATGGTTTGTTTCCTCTTGAAGCAGCCCTACCTAGAGACTGCCAAAATACACTTTCATTGGAAAGGTGTGCCAAGCGTCCAAAAGTACTGGTTTTCTTAAATCTCTGCAAACATTTTTTCACCCAATCTTGATGATTCTCTGTGGTAATGATCAGTTCACTAAGCACACTTTGCTGCCCAATTTTCACTCTTCTAGGTTGAAGCGTTCGTTTCCAGTAAGAGTTTGAATTTTTAGGTTTCACTCTGTTTTCTCCTATATAGATAGATGTGTTTGGAACTCTAAATGAAACACGGTTTGTGGTAGCTTTTGTAATTTGACAAAATAAAGCAGTTTTAGGTTCTGTCTCTATGGTTTGTTTCCTCTTGAAGCAGCCCTACCTAGAGACTGCCTAAATACACTTTCATTGGAAAGGTGTGCCAAGCGTCCAAAAGTACTGGTTTTCTTAAATCTCGGGAAACATTTTTTCACCCATCTTGATGATTCTCTGTGGTAGTGATCAGTTCACTAAGTCTACTTGGCTGCCCAATTTTCACTCTTCTAGGTTGAAGCGTTCGTTTCCATTAAGAGTTTGAATTTTTAGGTTTCACTCTGTTTTCTCCTATATAGATAGATGTGTTTGGAACTCTAAATGAAAAACGGTTTGTGCTAGCTCTTTGAAATTTGACAAAATAAAGTAGTTTTAGGTTCTGTCTCTATGGTTTGTTTCCTCTTGAAGCAGCCCTACCTAGAGACTGCCTAAATACACTTTCATTGGAAAGGTGTGCCAAGCGTCCAAACATACTGGTTTTCTTAAATCTCGGGAAACATTTTTTCACCCAATCTTGATGATTCTCTGTGGTAGTGATCAGTTCACTAAGTCTACTTGGCTTCCCAATTTTCACTCTTCTAGGTTGAATCGTTCGTTTCCAGTAAGAGTTTGAATTTTTAGGTTTCACTCTGTTTTCTCCTATATAGATAGATGTGTTTGGAACTCTAAATGAAACACGGTTTGTGCTAGATCTTTGAAAATTGACAAAATAAAGTAGTTTTAGGTTCTGTGTCTATGGTTTGTTTCCTATTGAAGCAGCCCTAATTAGAGACTGCCTAAATACACTTTCATTGGAAAGGTGTGCAAAGCGTCCAAAAGTACTGGTTTTCTGAAATCTCGGCAAACATTTTTTCACCCAATCTTGATGATTCTCTGTGGTAGTGATCAGTTCACTAAGCCCACTTGGCTGCCCAATTTTCACTCTTCTAGGTTGAAGCGTTCGTTTCCAGTATGAATTTGAATTTTAAGGTTTTACTCTGTTTTCTCCTATATAGATAGATGTGTTGGGATCTCTAAATGAAACACGGTTTGTGCTAGCTCTTTGAAAATTGACAAAATAAAGTAGTTCTAAGTTCTGTCTCTAAGGTTTGTTTCCTCTTGAAGCAGCCCTAAGCAGAGACTGCCTAAAGACATTTTCATTGGAAAGGTGAGCCAAGCGTCCAAAAGTACTGGTTTTCTGAAATCTCGGCAAACCTTTTTTCACCCAATCTTGATGAGACATTGTGGTAATGATCAGTTCACTAAGCCCACTTGGCTTCCCAATTTTCACACTCTAGGTTGAAGCGTTCGTTTCCAGTAAGAGTTTGAATTTTTAGGTTTCACTCTGTTTTCTTTTATATAGATAGATGTGTTTCGAACTCTAAATGAAACACAGTTTGTGCTAGATCTTTGAAAATTGACAAAATAAAGTAGTTTTAGGTTCTGTGTCTATGGTTTGTTTCCTATTGAAGCAGCCCTAATTAGAGACTGCCTAAATACACTTTCATTGGAAAGGTGTGCCAAGCGTCCAAAAGTACTGGTTTTCTGAAATCTCGGCAAACATTTTTTCACCCAATCTTGTTGATTCTCTGTGGTATTGATCAGTTCACTAAGCCCACTTGGCTGCCCAATTTTCACTCTTCTAGGTTGAAGCGTTCGTTTCCAGTAAGAATTTGAATTTTTAGGTTTTACTCTGTTTTCTATTATATAGATAGATGTGTTGGGATCTCTAAATGAAACACGGTTTGTGATAGCTCTTTGAAAATTGACAAAATAAAGTAGTTCTAAGTTCTGTCTCTAAGGTTTGTTTCCTCTTGAAGCAGCCCTAAGCAGAGACTGCTTAAAGACATTTTCATTGGAAAGGTGTGCCAAGCGTCCAAAAGTAATGGTTTTCTGAAATCTCGGCAAACCTTTTTTCACCCAATCTTTATGAGACATTTTGGTAATGATCAGTTCACTAAGCCCACTTGGCTGCCCAATTTTCACACTCTAGGTTGAAGCGTTCGTTTTCAGTAAGAGTTTGAATTTTTAGGTTTCACTCCGTTTTCTCCTATATAGATAGATGTGTTGGGAACTCTAAATGAAACAAGGTTTGTGCTAGCTCTTTGAAAATTGACAAAATAAAGTAGTTTCAGGTTCTGTCTCTATGGTTTGTTTACTCTTGAAGGAGCCCTAACTGGAGACTGCCTAAATACACTTTCATTGGAAAGTTGTGCCAAGCGTCCAAAAGTACTGGTTTTCTGAAATCTCGGCAAAAATTTTTTCACACAATCTTGATGATTCTCTGTGGTAGTGATCAGTTCCCTAAGCCCACTTGATGCCCAATTTTCACTCTTCTAGGTTGAAGCGTTCGTTTCCAGTAAGAGTTTGAATTTTTCGGTTTTACTCTGTTTTCTCCTATATAGATAGATGTGTTGGGAACTCTAAATGAAACACGGTAGGTGCTAGCTTTTTGAAAATTGAAAAAAAAGTAGTTCTAAGTTCTGTCTCTATGGTTTGTTTCCTCTTGAAGCAGCCCTAGGCAGAGACTGCCTAAAGACATTTATATTGGAAAGGTGTGCCAAGCGTCCAAAAGTACTGGTTTTCTGAAATATTGGCAAACATTTTTTCACACAATCTTGATGATTCTCTGTGGTAGTGATCAGTTGCCTAAGCCCACTTGATGCCCAATTTTCACTCTTCTAGGTTGAAGCGTTCGTTTCCAGTAAGAGTTTGAATTTTTAGGTTTTACTCTGTTTTCTCCTATATAGATTGATGTGTTGGGATCTCTAAATGAAACACGGTTTGTGCTAGCTCTTTGAAAAATGACAAAATAAAGTAGTTCTAAGTTCTGTCTCTAAGGTTTGTTTCCTCTTGAAGCAGCCCTAGGCAGAGACTACCTAAAGACATTTTCATTGGAAAGGTGTGCCAAGCGTCCAAAATTACTGGTTTTCTGAAATCTCGGCAAACCTTTTTTCACCCAATCTTGATGAGACATTGTGGTAATGATCAGTTCACTAAGCCCACTTGGCTGCCCAATTTTCACACTCTAGGTTGAAGCGTTCGTTTCCAGTAAGAGTTTGAAATTTTAGGTTTCACTCTGTTTTCTCCTATATAGATAGATGTGTTGGGAACTCTAAATGAAACACGGTTTGTGCTAGCTCTTTGAAATTTGACAAAATAAAGTAGTTTTAGGTTCTGTCTCTATGGTTTGTTTCCTCTTGAAGCAGCCCTACCTAGAGACTGCCTAAATACACTTTCATTGGAAACTTGTTCCAAGAGTCCAAAATTACTGGTTTTCTGAAATCTCGGCAACATTTTTTCACCCAATCTTGATGATTCTCTGTGGTAGTGATCAGTTCACTAACCCACTTGGCTGCCAAATTTTCACTCTTCTAGGCTGAAGCGTTCGTTTCCAGAAAGAGTTTGAATTTGTAGGTTTCACTCTGTTTTCTCCTATATAGATAGATGTGTTGGGAACTCTAAATGAAACACGGTTTGTGCTAGATCTTTGAAAATTGACAAAATAAAGTAGTTTTAGGTTCTGTGTCTATGGTTTGTTTCCTATTGTAGCAGCCCAAATTAGAGACTGCCTAAATACACTTTCATTGGAAAGGTGTGCCAAGCGTCCAAAAGTACTGGTTTTCTGAAATCTCGCAAAAATTTTTTCACCCAATCTTGATGATTCTCTGTGGTAGTGATCAGTTCACTAAGCCCACTTGGCTGCCCAATTTTCACTCTTCTAGGTTGAAGCGTTCGTTTCCAGTATGAATTTGAATTTTAAGGTTTTACTCTGTTTTCTCCTATATAGATAGATGTGTTGGGATCTCTAAATGAAACACGGTTTGTGCTAGCTCTTTGAAAATTGACAAAATAAAGTAGTTCAAAGTTCTGTCTCTAAGGTTTGTTTCCTCTTGACGCAGCCCTAAGCAGAGACTGCCTAAAGACATTTTCATTGGAAAGGTGTGCCAAGCGTCCAAAAGTAATGGTTTTCTGAAATCTCGGCAAACATTTTTTCACCCAATCTTGATGATTCTCTGTAGTATTGATCAGTTCACTAAGCCCACTTGGCTGCCCAATTTTCACTCTTCTAGGTTGAAACGTTCGTTTCCAGTAAGAATTTGAATTTTTAGGTTTTACTCTGTTTTCTCCTATATAGATAGATGTGTTGGGATCTCTAAATGAAACATGGTTTGTGATAGCTCTTTGAAAATTGACAAAATAAAGTAGTTCTAAGTTCTGTCTCTAAGGTTTGTTTCCTCTTGAAGCAGCCCTAAGCAGAGACTGCCTAAAGACATTTTCATTGGAAAGGTGTGCCAAGCGTCCAAAAGTACTGGTTTTCTGAAATCTCGGCAAACATTTTTTCACCCAATCTTGATGATTCTCTGTGGTAGTGATCAGTTCACTAACCCACTTGGCTGCCCAATTTTCACTCTTCTAGGTTGAAGCGTTCGTTTCCAGTATGAATTTGAATTTTAAGGTTTTACTCTGTTTTCTCCTATATAGATAGATGTGTTGGGATCTCTAAATGAAACACGGTTTGTGCTAGCTCTTTGAAAATTGACAAAATAAAGTAGTTTTAAGTTCTGTCTCTAAGGTTTGTTTCCTCTTGAAGCAGCCCTAAGCAGAGACTGCCTAAAGTCATTTTCATTGGAAAGGTGTGCCAAGCGTCCAAAAGTAATGGTTTTCTGAAATCTCGGCAAACCTTTTTTCACCCAATCTTGATGAGACATTGTGGTAATGATCAGTTCACTAAGCCCACTTGGCTGCCCAATTTTCACACTCTAGGTTGAAGCGTTCGTTTCCAGTAAGAGTTTGAATTTTTAGGTTTCACTCTGTTTTCTCCTATATAGATAGATGTGTTTGGAACTCTAAATGAAACACGGTTTGTGCTAGATCTTTGAAAATTGACAAAATAAAGTAGTTTTAGGTTCTATGTCTATGGTTTGTTTACTATTGAAGCAGCCCTAATTAGAGACTGCCTAAATACACTTTCATTGGAAAGGTGTGCCAAGCGTCCAAAAGTACTGGCTTTCTGAAATCTCGGCAAACATTTTTTCACCCAATCTTGATGATTCTCTGTGGTATTGATCAGTTCACTAAGCCCACTTGGCTGCCCAATTTTCACTCTTCTAGGTTGAAGCGTTCGTTTCCAGTAAGAGTTTGAATTTTTAGGTTTTACTCTGTTTTCTCCTATATAGATAGATGTGTTGGGAACTCTAAATGAAACACGGTAGGTGCTAGCTTTTTGAAAATTGAAAAAAAAGTAGTTCTAAGTTCTGTGTCTATGGTTTGTTTCCTCTTGAAGCAGCCCTATGCAGAGACTGCCTATAGACATTTTCATTGGAAAGGTGTGCCAACCGTCCAAAAGTACTGGTTTTCTGAAATCTCGGCAACCCTTTTTTCACCCAATCTTGATGAGACATTGTGGTAATGACCAGTTCAATAAGCCCATTTGGCTGCCCAATTTTCACACTCTAGGTTGAAGCGTTCGTTTCCAGTAAGAGTTTGAATTTTTAGGTTTCACTCTGTTTTCTCCTATATAGATAGATGCGTTGGGAACTCTAAATGAAACACGGTTTGTGCTAGCTCTTTGAAATTTGACAAAATAAAGTAGTTTTAGGTTCTGTCTCTATGGTTTGTTTCCTCTTGAAGCAGCCCTACCTAGAGACTGCCTAAATACACTTTCATTGGAAAGGTGTGCCAAGCGTCCAAACGTACTGGTTTTCTTAAATCTCGGCTAACATTTTTTCACCCAATCTTGATGATTCTCTGTGGTAGTGGTCAGTTCACTAAGTCCACTAGGCTGCCCAGTTTTCACTCTTCTAGGTTGAAGCGTTCGTTTCCAGTAAGAGTTTGAATTTTTAGGTTTCACTCTGTTTTTCCTATATAGATAGATGTGTTGGGAACCCTAAATGAAACACGGTTTGTGCTAGCTCTTTGAAAATTGACAAAATAAAGTAGTTCTAATTTCTTTCTCTATGGTTTGTATCCTCTTTAAGCAGCCCTACCTAGAGACTGCCTAAATACACTTCATTGGACAGGTGTGCCAAGCGTCCAAAAGTACTGGTTTTCTGAAATCTCGGCAAACATTTTTTCAACCAATCTTGATGATTCTCTGTGGTAATGATCAGTTCACTAAGTCCACTTTGCTGCCCAATTTTCACTCTTCTAGGTTTAAGCGTTCGTTTCTAGTAAGAGTTTGAATTTTTAGGTATCACTCTGTTTTCTCCTAGATAGATAGATGTGTTTGGAACTCTAAATGAAACACGGTTTGTGCTAGCTCTTTGAAATTTGACAAGATAAATTAGTTTTAGGTTCTGTCTCTATGGTTTGTTTCCTCTTGAAGCAGCCCTACCTAGAGACTGCCTAAATACACTTTCATTGGAAAGGTGTGCCAAGCGTCCAAACGTACTGGTTTTCTTAAATCTCAGCAAACATTTTTTCACCCAATCTTGATGATTCTCTGTGGTAGTCATCAGTTCACTATGTCCACTTGGCTGCCCAATTTTCACTCTTCTAGGTTGAAGCGTTCGTTTCCAGTAAGAGTTTGAATTTTTAGGTATCACTCTGTTTTCTCCTATATAGATAGATGTCTTGGGAACTCTAAATGAAACACGGTTTGTGCTAGGTCTTTGAAAATTGAGAAAATAAAGTAGTTCTAAGTTCTGTCTCTAAGGTTTGTTTCCTCTTGAATAGCCCTAAGCAAAGACTGCCTAAAGACATTTTCATTGGAAAGGTGTGAAAAGCGTCCAAAAGTACTGGTTTTCTGAAATCTCGGCAACCCTTTTTTTCACCCAATCTTGATGAGACATTGTGGTAATGATCAGTTCGCTAAGCCCACTTGGCTGCCCAATTTTCACTCTTCTAGGTTGAAGCGATCCTTTCAAGTAAGAGGTTGAATTTTTAGGTTTCACTCTGTTTTCTCCTATATAGATAGATGTGTTGGGAACTCTAAATGAAACACGGTTTGTGCTAGCTCTTTGAAAATTGACAAAATAAAGTAGTTCTAAGTTCTGTCTTTATGGTTTGTTTCCTCTTGAAGCAGCACTACCTAGAGACTGCCTAAATACACTTTCATTGGAAAGGTGTGCCAAGCGTCCAAAAGTGCTGGTTTTCTTAAATCTCGGCAAACATTTTTTCACCCATCTTGATGATTCTCTGTGGTAATGATCAGTTCACTAAGTCTACTTGGCTGCCCAATTTTCACTCTTCTAGGTTGAAGCGTTCGTTTCCAGTAAGAGTTTGAATTTTTAGGTTTCACTCTGTTTTCTCCTATATAGATAGATGTGTTTGGAACTCTAAATGAAACACGGTTTGTGCTAGCTCTTTGAAAATTGACAAAATAAAGTAGTTTTAGGTTCTGTCTCTATGGTTTGTTTCCTCTTGAAGCAGCCCTACCTAGAGACTGCCTAAATACACTTTCATTGGAAAGGTGTGCCAAGAGTCCAAAAGTACTGGTTTTCTGAAATCTCGGCAAACATTTTTTCACCCAATCTTGATGATTCTCTGTGGTAGTGATCAGTTCACTAACCCACTTGGCTGCCAAATTTTCACTCTTCTAGGCTGAAGCGTTCGTTTCCAGAAAGAGTTTGAATTTGTAGGTTTCACTCTGTTTTCTCCTATATAGATAGATGTGTTGGGAACTCTAAATGAAACACGGTTTGTGCTAGATCTTTGAAAATTGACAAAATAAAGTAGTTTTAGGTTCTGTGTCTATGGTTTGTTTCCTATTGTAGCAGCCCAAATTAGAGACTGCCTAAATACACTTTCATTGGAAAGGTGTGCCAAGCGTCCAAAAGTACTGGTTTTCTGAAATCTCGCAAAAATTTTTTTCACCCAATCTTGATGATTCTCTGTGGTAGTGATCAGTTCACTAAGCCCACTTGGCTGCCCAATTTTCACTCTTCTAGGTTGAAGCGTTCGTTTCCAGTATGAATTTGAATTTTAAGGTTTTACTCTGTTTTCTCCTATATAGATAGATGTGTTGGGATCTCTAAATGAAACACGGTTTGTGCTAGCTCTTTGAAAATTGACAAAATAAAGTAGTTCTAAGTTCTGTCACTAAGGTTTGTTTCCTCTTGACGCAGCCCTAAGCAGAGACTGCCTAAAGACATTTTTATTGGAAAGGTGTGCCAAGCGTCCAAAAGTAATGGTTTTCTGAAATCTCGGCAAACATTTTTTCACCCAATCTTGATGATTCTCTGTAGTATTGATCAGTTCACTAAGCCCACTTGCCTGCCCAATTTTCACTCTTCTAGGTTGAAGCGTTCGTTTCCAGTAAGAATTTGAATTTTTAGGTTTTACTCTGTTTTCTCCTATATAGATAGATGTGTTGGGATCTCTAAATGAAACATGGTTTGTGATAGCTCTTTGAAAATTGACAAAATAAAGTAGTTCTAATTTCTTTCTCTATGGTTTGTTTCCTCTTTAAGCAGCCCTACCTGGAGACTGCCTAAATACACTTTCATTGGACAGGTGTGCCAAGCGTCCAAAAGTACTGGTTTTCTGAAATCTCGGCAAACATTTTTTCAACCAATCTTGATGATTCTCTGTGGTAATGATCAGTTCACTAAGTCCACTTTGCTGCCCAATTTTCACTCTTCTAGGTTTAAGCGTTCGTTTCTAGTAAGAGTTTGAATTTTTAGGTATCACTCTGTTTTCTCCTATATAGATAGATGTGTTTGGAACTCTAAATGAAACACGGTTTGTGCTAGCTCTTTGAAATTTGACAAAATAAAGTAGTTTTAGGTTCTGTCTCTATGGTTTGTTTCCTCTTGAAGCAGCCCTACCTGGAGACTGCCTAAATACACTTTCATTGGAAAGGTGTGCCAAGCGTCCAAACGTACTGGTTTTCTTAAATCTCAGCAAACATTTTTTCACCCAATCTTGACGATTCTCTGTGGTAGTGATCAGTTCACTATGTCCACTTGGCTACCCAATTTTCACTCTTCTAGGTTGAAGCGTTCGTTTCCAGTAAGAGTTTGAATTTGTAGGTATCACTCTGTATTCTCCTATATAGATAGATGTGTTGGGAACTCTAAATGAAACACGGTTTGTGCTAGGTCTTTGAAAATTGAGAAAATAAAGTAGTTCTAAGTTCTGTCTCTAAGGTTTGTTTCCTCTTGAATAGCCCTAAGCAAAGACTGCCTAAAGACATTTTAATTGGAAAGGTGTGAAAAGCGTCCAAAAGTACTGGTTTTCTGAAATCTCGGCAACCCTTTTTTCACCCAATCTTGATGAGACATTGTGGTAATGATCAGTTCACTAAGCCCACTTGGCTGCCCAATTTTCACTCTTCTAGGTTGAAGCGTTCGTTTCCAGTAAGAGTTTGAATTTTTAGGTTTCACTCTGTTTTCTCCAATATAGATAGATGTGTTGGGAACTATAAATGAAAGACGGTTTGTGCTAGCTCTTTGAAAATTGACAAATAAAATAGTTCTAAGTTCTGTCTTTATGGTTTGTTTCCTCTTGAAGCAGCCCTACCTAGAGACTGCCTAAATACACTTTCATTGGAAAGGTGTGCCAAGCGTCCAAAAGTACTGGTTTTCTGAAATCTCGGCAAACATTTTTTCCCCAATCTTGATGATTCTCTGTGGTAATGATCAGTTCACTAAGCACACTTTGCTGCCCAATTTTCACTCTTCTAGGTTGAAGCGTTCGTTTCCAGTAAGAGTTTGAATTTTTAGGTTTCACTCTGTTTTCTCCTATATAGATAGATGTGTTTGGAACTGTAAATGAAACACGGTTTGTGGTAGCTCTTTGAAATTTGACAAAATAAAGTAGTTTTAGGTTCTGTCTCTATGGTTTGTTTCCTCTTGAAGCAGCCCTACCTAGAGACTGCCGGAATACACTTTCATTGGAAAGGTGTGCCAAGCGTCCAAAAGTGCTGGTTTTCTTAAATCTCGGCAAACATTTTATCACCAATCTTGATGATTCTCTGTGGTAGTGATCAGTTCACTAAGTCTACTTGGCTGCCCAATTTTCACTCTTCTAGGTTGAAGCGTTCGTTTCCAGTAAGAGTTTGAATTTTTATTTTTCACTCTGTTTTCTCCTATATAGATAGATGTGTTTGGAACTCTAAATGAAACACGGTTTGTGCTAGCTCTTTGAAATTTGACAAAATAAAGTAGTTTTAGGTTCTGTCTCTATGGTTTGTTTCCTCTTGAAGCAGCCCTACCTAGAGACTGCCTAAATACACTTTCATTGGAAAGGTCTGCCCAGCGTCCAAACATACTGGTTTTCTTAAATCTCGGGAAACATTTTTTCACCCAATCTTGATGATTCTCTGTGGTACTGATCAGTTCACTAAGTCCACTGGCTGCCCAATTTTCACTCTTCTAGGTTGAAGCGTTCGTTTCCAGTAAGAGTTTGAATTTTTAGGTTTCACTCTGTTTTCTCCTATATAGATAGATGTGTTTGGAACTGTAAATGAACACGGTTTGTGCTAGATCTTTGAAAATTGACAAAATAAAGTAGTTTTAAGTTCTGTGTCTATGGTTTGTTTCCTCTTGAAGCAGCCCTAAGCAGAGACTGCCTAAAGACATTTTCATTGGAAAGGTGTGCCAAGCGTCCAAAAGTACTGGTTTTCTGAAATCTCGGCAAACCTTTTTTCACCCAATCTTGATGAGACATTGTGGTAATGATCAGTTCACTAAGCCCACTTGGCTGCCCAATTTTCACTCTTCTAGGTTGAAGCGTTCGTTTCCAGTAAGAGTTTGAATTTTTCGGTTTTACTCTGTTTTCTCCTATATAGATAGATGTGTTGGGAACTCTAAATGAAACATGGTAGGTGCTAGTTTTTTAAAAATGAAAAAAAAGTAGTTCTAAGTTCTGTCTCTATGGTTTGTTTCCTCTTGAAGCAGCCCCTAGGCAGAGACTGCCTAAAGACATTTATATTGGAAAGGTGTGCCAAGCGTCCAAAAGTACTGGTTTTCTGAAATCTCGGCAAACATTTTATCACACAATCTTGATGATTCTCTGTGGTAGTGATCAGTTCCCTAAGCCCACTTGATGCCCAATTTTCACTCTTCTAGGTTGAAGCGTTCGTTTCCAGTAAGAGTTTGAATTTTTAGGTTTTACTCTGTTTTCTCCTATATAGATAGATGTGTTGGGATCTCTAAATGAAACACGGTTTGTGCTAGCTCTTGAAAAATGACAAAATAAAGTAGTTCTAAGTTCTGTCTCTAAGGTTTGTTTCCTCTTGAATAGCCCTAAGCAAAGACTGCCTAAAGACATTTTCATTGGAAAGGTGTGCCAAGCGTCCAAAAGTACTGGTTTTCTGAAATCTCGGCAAACCTTTTTTCACCCAATCTTGATGAGACATTGTGGTAAAGATCAGTTCACTAAGCCCACTTGGCTGCCCAATTTTCACACTCTAGGTTGAAGCGTTCGTTTCCAGTAAGAGTTTGAATTTTTAGGTTTCACTCTGTTTTCTCCTATATAGATAGATGTGTTTGGATCTCTAAATGAAACACGGTTTGTGCTAGCTCTTTGAAATTTGACAAAATAAAGTAGTTTTAGGTTCTGTCTCTATGGTTTGTTTCCTCTTGAAGCAGCCCTACCTAGAGACTGCCTAAATACACTTTCATTGGAAACTTGTGCCAAGAGTCCAAAAGTACTGGTTTTCTGAAATCTCGGCAAACATTTTTTCACCCAATCTTGATGATTCTCTGTGGTAGTGATCAGTTCACTAACCCACTTGGCTGCCAAATTTTCACTCTTCTAGGCTGAAGCGTTCGTTTCCAGAAAGAGTTTGAATTGTAGGTTTCACTCTGTTTTCTCCTATATAGATAGATGTGTTGGGAACTCTAAATGAAACACGGTTTGTGCTAGATCTTTGAAAATTGACAAAATAAAGTAGTTTCAGGTTCTGTGTCTATGGTTTGTTTCCTATTGAAGCAGCCCTAATTAGAGACTGCCTAAATACACTTTCATTGGAAAGGTGTGCCAAGCGTCCAAAAGTACTGGTTTTCTGAAATCTCGGCAAAAATTTTTTCACCCAATCTTGATGATTCTCTGTGGTAGTGATCAGTTCACTAAGCCCACTTGGCTGCCCAATTTTCACTCTTCTAGGTTGAAGCGTTCGTTTCCAGTATGAATTTGAATTTTAAGGTTTTACTCTGTTTTCTCCTATATAGATAGATCTGTTGGGATCTCTAAATGAAACACGGTTTGTGCTAGCTCTTTGAAAATTGACAAAATAAAGTAGTTCTAAGTTCTGTCTCTAAGGTTTGTTTCCTCTTGAAGCAGCCCTAAGCAGAGACTGCTTAAAGACATTTTCATTGGAAAGGTGTGCCAAGCGTCCAAAAGTAATGGTTTCTGAAATCTCGGCAAACATTTTTTCACCCAATCTTGATGATTCTCTGTAGTATTGATCAGTTCACTAAGCCCACTTGGCTGCCCAATTTTCACTCTTCTAGGTTGAAGCGTTCGTTTCCAGTAAGAATTTGAATTTTTAGGTTTTACTCTGTTTTCTCCTATATAGATAGATGTGTTGGGATCTCTAAATGAAACACGGTTTGTGATAGCTCTTTGAAAATTGACAAAATAAAGTAGTTCTAAGTTCTGTCTCTAAGGTTTGTTTCCTCTTGAAGCAGCCCTAAGCAGAGACTGCCTAAAGACATTTTCATTGAAAAGGTGTGCCAAGCGTCCAAAAGTAATGGTTTTCTGAAATCTCGGCAAACCTTTTTTCACCCAATCTTGATGAGACATTGTGGTAATGATCTGTTCACTAAGCCCACTTGGCTGCCCAATTTTCACACTCTAGGTTGAAGCGTTCGTTTTCAGTAAGAGTTTGAATTTTTAGGTTTCACTCTGTTTTTCCTATATAGATAGATGTGTTGGGAACCCTAAATGAAACACGGTTTGTGCTAGCTCTTTGAAAATTGACAAAATAAAGTAGTTCTAATTTCTTTCTCTATGGTTTGTATCCTCTTTAAGCAGGCCTACCTAGAGACTGCCTAAATACACTTTCATTGGACAGGTGTGCCAAGCGTCCAAAAGTACTGGTTTTCTGAAATCTCGGCAAACATTTTTTCAACCAATCTTGATGATTCTCTGTGGTAATGATCAGTTCACTAAGCCCACTTGGCTGCCCAATTTTCACTCTTCTAGGTTGAAGCGATCCTTTCAAGTAAGAGGTTGAATTTTTAGGTTTCACTCTGTTTTCTCCTATATAGATAGATGTGTTGGGAACTCTAAATGAAACACGGTTTGTGCTAGCTCTTTGAAAATTGACAAAATAAAGTAGTTCTAAGTTCTGTCTTTATGGTTTGTTTCCTCTTGAAGCAGCACTACCTAGAGACTGCCTAAATACACTTTCATTGGAAAGGTGTGCCAAGCGTCCAAAAGTGCTGGTTTTCTTAAATCTCGGCAAACATTTTTTCACCCATCTTGATGATTCTCTGTGGTAGTGATCAGTTCACTAAGTCTACTTGGCTGCCCAATTTTCACTCTTCTAGGTTGAAGCGTTCGTTTCCAGTAAGAGTTTGAATTTTTAGGTTTCACTCTGTTTTCTCCTATATAGATAGATGTGTTTGGAACTCTAAATGAAACACGGTTTGTGCTA
>NW_027511683.1:0-22593 GCF_048772815.1 Callospermophilus lateralis
TCCAAAAAACTACTGGTTTTCTAAATACTCGGCAAATTTTTTTCATCCGACCTTGATGATCTCTGTGGTAATGATCAGTTCACTAAGTCCACTTAGCTGCCCAATTTTCACTCTTCTAGGATGAAGCGTTCGTTACCAGTAACAGTTTGAGTTTTTACCTTTCACTCTATTTCCTCCTATATAAATAGATGTGTTTGGAAGTCTAAATAAAACACGGTTTGTGCTAGCTCCTTGAAACTTGACAAAATAAAGTAGTTCTAAGTTCTGTCTTTGTGGTTTGTTTCCTCTTGAAATAGGCACAAGCAAAGACTGCGTAAAACACATTCATTGGAAGGTGTGCCAAGCTTCCAAAAAACTACTGGTTTTCTGAATACTCGGCAAATTTTTTTTTATCCTACCTTGATGATCTCTGTGGTAATGATCAGTTCACTAAGTCCACTTAGCTGCCCAATTTTCACTCTTCTAGGATGAAGCGTTCGTTACCAGTAACAGTTTGAATTTTTAGGTTTCACTCTATTTCCTGGTATACAGATAGATGTGTTTTTTAAGTCTAAATCAAACACAGTTTGTGCTAGCTCCTTGAAACTTGACAAAATAAAGTAGTTCTAAGTTCTGTCTTTGTGGTTTGTTTCCTCTTGAAATAGCCACAAGCAAAGACTGCGTAAAACCCATTCATTGGAAAGGTGTTCCAAGCTTCCAAAATACTACTGGTTTTCTGAATACTCGACAAATTTTTTTTCATCCGACCTTGATGATCTCTGTGGTAATGATCAGTTCACTATGTCCACTTAGCTGCCCAATTTTCACTCTCCTAGGATGAAGCGTTC
Source organism: Callospermophilus lateralis (assembly GCF_048772815.1). Lineage (NCBI taxonomy): Eukaryota > Metazoa > Chordata > Mammalia > Rodentia > Sciuridae > Callospermophilus > Callospermophilus lateralis. Next base: position 828 of record NW_027511683.1, read on the forward strand.
GTTACCAGTAACAGTTTGAGTTTTTAGGTTTCACTCTATTTCATCCTATATAAATAGATGTGTTTGGAAGTCTAAATCAAACACGGTTTGTGCTAGCTCCTTGAAACTTGACAAAATAAAGTAGTTCTAAGTTCTGTCTTTGTGGTTTGTTTCCTCCTGATATAGCCACAAGGAAAGACTGCGTAAAACACCTTCATTGGAAAGGTGTGCCAAGCTTCCAAAAAACTACTGGTTTTCTGAATACTCGGCAAATTTTTTTTCATCCGACCTTGATGATCTCTGTGGTAATGATCACTTCACTAAGTCCACTTAGCTGCCCAATTTTCACTCTTCTAGGATGAAGCGATCGTTACCAGTAACAGTTTGAATTTTAGGTTTCACTCTATTTCCTCCTATACAGATAGATGTATTTTTAAGTCTAAATCAAACACGGTTTGTGCTAGCTTTTTGAAACTTGACAAAATAAAGTAGTTCTAAGTTCTGTCTTTGTGGTTTGTTTCCTCTTGAAATAGCCACAAGCAAAGACTGCATAAAACACCTTCATTGGAAAGGTGTTCCAAGCTTCCAAAATACTACTGGTTTTCTGAATACTCGGCAAATTTTTTTTCATCCGACCCTGATGATCTCTGTGGTAATGATCAGTTCCCTAAGTCCACTTAGATGCCCAATTTTCACTCTTCTATAATGAAGCGTTCGTTACCAGTAACAGTTTGAGTTTTTAGGTTTCACTCTATTTCCTCCTATATAAATAGATGTGTTTGGAAGTCTAAATTAAACACGGTTTGTGCTAGATCCTTGAAACCTGACAAAATAAAGTAGTTCTAAGTTCTGTCTTTGTGGTTTGTTTCCTCTGGAAATAGCCACAAGCAAAGACTGCATAAAACACATTCATTGCAAAGGTGTGAAAAGCTTCCAAAAAACTACTGGTTTTCTGAATACTCGGCAAATTTTTTTTCATCCGACCTTGATGATCTCTGTGGTAATGATCACTTCACTAAGTCCACTTAGCTGCCCAATATTCACTCTTCTAGGATCAAGTGTTCGTTACCAGTAACAGTTTGAGTTTTTAGGTTTCACTCTATTTCCTCCTATATAGATAGATGTGTTTGGAAGTCTAAATCAAACACGGGTTGTGCTAGCTCCTTGAAACTTGACAAAATAAAGTAGTTCTGAGTTCTGTCTTTGTGGTTTGTTTCCTCTTGAAATAGGCACAACAAAGACTGCGTAAAATACATTCATTGGAAGCTGTGCCAAGCTTCCAAAAAATTACTGGTTTTCTGAATACTCGGCAAATTTTTTTTCATCCGACCTTGATGATCTCTGTGGTAATGATCACTTCACTAAGTCCACTTAGCTGCCCAATTTTCACTCTTCTAGGATGAAGCATTCGTTACCAGTAACAGTTTGAATTTTTAGGTTTCACTCTATTTCCTCCTATACTGATAGATGTCTTTTTTAAGTCTAAATCAAACACGGTTTGTGCTAGCTCCTTGAAACTTGACAAAATAAAGTAGTTCTAAGTTCTGTCTTTGTGGTTTGTTTCCTCTTGAAATAGCCACAAGCAAAGACTGCGTAAAACACCTTCATTGGAAAGGTGTTCCAAGCTTCCAAAATAATACTGGTTTTCTGAATACTCGGCAAATTTTTTTTCATCCGACCTTGATGATCTCTGTGGTAATGATCAGTTCACTAAGTCCACTTAGCTGCCCAATTTTCACTCTTCTAGGATGAAGCGTTCGTTACCAGTAACAGTTTGAATTTTTAGGTTTCACTCTATTTCCTCCTATACAGATAGATGTCTTTTTTAAGTCTAAATCAAACTCGGTTTGTGCTAGCTCCTTGAAACTTGACAAAATAAAGTAGTTCTAAGTTTTGTCTTTGTGGTTTGTTTCCTCTTGAAATAGCCACAAGCAAAGACTGCGTAAAACACCTTCATTGGAAAGGTGTTCCAAGCTTCCAAAATACTACTGGTTTTCTGAATACTGGCAAATTTTTTTTCATCCGACCTTGATGATCTCTGTGGTAATGATCACTTCACTAAGTCCACTTAGCTGCCCAATATTCACTCTTCTAGGATGAAGTGTTCGTTACCAGTAACAGTTTGAGAGTTTAGGTTTCACTCTATTTCCTCCTATATAGATAGATGTGTTTGGAAGTCTAAATCAAACACGGTTTGTGCTAGCTCCTTGAAACTTGACAAAATAAAGTAGTTCTAAGTTCTGTCTTTGTGGTTTGTTTCCTCTTGAAATAGCCACAAGCAAAGACTGCGTAAAACACCTTCATTGGAAAGGTGTTCCAAGCTTCCAAAATACTACTGGTTTTCTGAATACTCGGCAAATTTTTTTTCATCCGACCTTGATGATCTCTGTGGTAATGATCACTTCACTAAGTCCACTTAGCTGCCCAATTTTCACTCTTCTAGGATGAAGCGTTCGTTACCAGTAACACTTGGAATTTTTACGTTTCACTCTATTTCCTCCTATACAGATAGATGTCTTTTTAAATCTAAATCAAACACGGTTTGTGCTAGCTCCTTGAAACTTGACAAAATAAAGTAGTTCTAAGTTCTGTCTTTGTGGTTTGTTTCCTCTTGAAATAGCCACAAGCAAAGACTGGGTAAAACACCTTCATTGGAAAGGTGTTCCAAGCTTCCAAAATACTACTGGTTTTCTGAATACTCGGCAAATTTTTTTTCATCCGACCTTGATGATCTCTGTGGTAATGATCACTTCACTAAGTCCACTTAGCTGCCCAATTTTCACTGTTCTAGGATGAAGCATTCGTTACAAGTAACAGTTTGAATTTTTAGGTTTCACTCTATTTCCTCCTATACAGATAGATGTCTTTTTTAAGTCTAAATCAAACACGGTTTGTGCTAGCTCCTTGAAACTTGACAAAATAAAGTAGTTCTAAGTTCTGTCTTTGTGGTTTGTTTCCTCTTGAAATAGGCACAAGCAAAGACTGCATAAAACACATTCATTGGAAGGTGTGCCAAGCTTCCCAAAAATTACTGGTTTTCTGAATACTCCGCAAATTTTTTTTCATCCGACCTTGATGATCTCTGTGGTAATGATCACTTCACTAACTCCACTTAGGTGCCCAATTTTCACTCTTCTAGGATGAAGCGTTCGTTACCAGTAACAGTTTGAAATTTTAGGTTTCACTCTATTTCCTCCTATACAGATAGATGTGTTTTTTAAGTCTAAATCAAACACGGTTTGTGCTAGCTCCTTGAAACTTGACAAAATAAAGTAGTTCTAAGTTCTGTCTTTGTGGTTTGTTTCCTCTTGAAATAGCCACAAGTAAAGACTGCGTAAAAACCTTCATTGGAAAGGTGTTCCAAGCTTCCAAACTACTACTGGTTTTCTGAGTACTCGTCAAATTTTTTTTCATCTGACCTTGATGATCTCTGTGGTAATGATCAGTTCACTAAGTCCACTTAGCTGCCCAATTCTCACTCTTCTAGGATGAAGCGTTCGTTACCAGTAACAATTTGAATTTTTAGGTTTCACTCTATTTCCTCCTATACAGATAGATGTGTTTTTTAAGTCTAAATCAAACACGGTTTGTGCTAGCTCCTTGAAACTTGACAAAATAAAGTAGTTCTAAGTTCTGTCTTTGTGGTTTGTTTCCTCTTGAAATAGAAACAAGCAAAGACTGCGTAAAACACCTTCATTGGAAAGGTGTTCCAAGCTTCCAAAATACTACTGGTTTTCTGAATACTCAGCAAATTTTTTTTCATCCGACCTTGATGATCTCTGTGGTAATGATCAGTTCGCTAAGTCCACTTAGCTGCCCAATTTTCACTCTTCTAGGATGAAGCGTTCGTTACCAGTAACAGTTTGAATTTTTAGGTTTCACTCTATTTCCTCCTATACAGATAGATGTCTTTTTAAGTCTAAATCAAACACGGTTTGTGCTAGCTCCTTGAAACTTGACAAAATAAAGTAGTTCTAAGTTCTGTCTTTGTGGATTGTTTCCTCTTGAAATAGCCACAAGCAAAGACTGCGTAAAACCCATTCATTGGAAAGGTGTTCCAAACTAAAATACTACTGGTTTTCTGAATACTCGGCAAATTTTTTTTCATCCGACCTTGATGATCTCTGTGGTAATGATCAGTTCACTAAGTCCACTTAGCTGCCCAATTTTCACTCTTCTAGGATGAAGCGTTCGTTACCAGTAACAGTTTGAATTTTTAGGTTTCACTCTATTTCCTCCTATACAGATAGAAGTGTTTTTTAAGTCTAAATCAAACACGGTATGTGCTAGCTCCTTGAAACTTGACAAAATAAAGTAGTTCTAAGTTCTGTCTTTGTGGTTTGTTTCCTCTTGAAATAGCCACAAGCAAAGACTGCGTAAAAAACCTTCATTGGAAAGGTGTTCCAAGCTTCCAAAATACTACTGGTTTTCTGAATACTCGGCAAATTTTTTTTCATCCGACCTTGATGATCTCTGTGGTAATGATCACTTCACTAAGTCCACTAAGCTGCCCAATTTTCACTCTTCTAGGATGAAGCGTTCGTTACCAGTAACAGTTTGAATTTTTAGGTTTCACTCTATTTCCTCCTATACAGATAGATGTCTTTTTTAAGTCTAAATCAAACACGGTTTGTGCTAGCTCCTTGAAACTTGACAAAATAAAGTAGTTCTAAGTTCTGTCTTTGTGGTTTGTTTCCTCTTGAAATAGCCACAAGCAAAGACTGCGTAAAACACCTTCATTTGAAAGGTGTTCCAAGCTTCCAAAATACTACTGCTTTTCTGAATACTCGGCAAATTTTTTTTCATCCGACCTTGATGATCTCTGTGGTAATGATCACTTCACTAAGTCCACTTAGCTGCCCAATTTTCACTCTTCTAGGATGAAGCGTTCGTTACCAGTAACAGTTGGAATTTTTACGTTTCACTCTATTTCCTCCTATACAGATAGATGTCTTTTTAAGTCTAAATCAAACACGGTTTGTGCTAGCTCCTTGAAACTTGACAAAATAAAGTAGTTCTAAGTTCTGTCTTTGTGGTTTGTTTCCTCTTGAAATAGCCACAAGCAAAGACTGCGTAAAACACCTTCATTGGAAAGGTGTTCCAAGCTTCCAAAATACTACTGGTTTTCTGAATACTCGGCAAATTTTTTTTCATCCGACCTTGATGATCTCTGTGGTAATGATCACTTCACTAAGTCCACTTAGCTGCCCAATTTTCACTGTTCTAGGATGAAGCGTTCGTTACCAGTAACAGTTTGAATTTTTAGGTTTCACTCTATTTCCTCCTATACAGATAGATGTCTTTTTTAAGTCTAAATCAAACACGGTTTGTGCTAGCTCCTTGAAACTTGACAAAATAAAGTAGTTCTAAGTTCTGTCTTTGTGGTTTGTTTCCTCTTGAAATAGGCACAAGCAAAGACTGCATAAAACACATTCATTGGAAGGTGTGCCAAGCTTCCCAAAAATTACTGGTTTTCTGAATACTCCGCAAATTTTTTTTCATCCGACCTTGATGATCTCTGTGGTAATGATCACTTCACTAACTCCACTTAGGTGCCCAATTTTCACTCTTCTAGGATGAAGCGTTCGTTAGCAGTAACAGTTTGAAATTTTAGGTTTCACTCTATTTCCTCCTATACAGATAGATGTGTTTTTTAAGTCTAAATCAAACACGGTTTGTGCTAGCTCCTTGAAACTTGACAAAATAAAGTAGTTCTAAGTTCTGTCTTTGTGGTTTGTTTCCTCTTGAAATAGGCACAACAAAGACTGCGTAAAACACATTCATTGGAAGCTGTGCCAAGCTTCCAAAAAATTACTGGTTTTCTGAATACTCGGCAAATTTTTTTTCATCCGACCTTGATGATCTCTGTGGTAATGATCACTTCACTAAGTCCACTTAGCTGCCCAATTTTCACATTTCTAGGATGAAGCATTCGTTACCAGTAACAGTTTGAATTTTTAGGTTTCACTCTATTTCCTTCTATACTGATAGATGTCTTTTTTAAGTCTAAATCAAACACGGTTTGTGCTAGCTCCTTGAAACTTGACAAAATAAAGTAGTTCTAAGTTCTGTCTTTGTGGTTTGTTTCCTCTTGAAATAGCCACAAGCAAAGACTGCGTAAAACACCTTCATTGGAAAGGTGTTCCAAGCTTCCAAAATACTACTGGTTTTCTGAATACTCGGCAAATTTTTTTTCATCCGACCTTGATGATCTCTGTGGTAATGATCAGTTCACTAAGTCCACTTAGCTGCCCAATTTTCACTCTTCTAGGATGAAGCGTTCGTTACCAGTAACAGTTTGAATTTTTAGGTTTCACTCTATTTCCTCCTATACAGATAGATGTCTTTTTTAAGTCTAAATCAAACACGGTTTGTGCTAGCTCCTTGAAACTTGACAAAATAAAGTAGTTCTAAGTTCTGTCTTTGTGGTTTGTTTCCTCTTGAAATAGCCACAAGCAAAGACTGCGTAAAACACCTTCATTGGAAAGGTGTTCCAAGCTTCCAAAATACTACTGGTTTTCTGAATACTCGGCAAATTTTTTTTTCATCCGACCTTGATGATCTCTGTGGTAATGATCACTTCACTAAGTCCACTTAGCTGCCCAATATTCACTCTTCTAGGATGAAGTGTTCGTTACCAGTAACAGTTTGAGAGTTTAGGTTTCACTCTATTTCCTCCTATATAGATAGATGTGTTTGGAAGTCTAAATCAAACACGGTTTGTGCTAGCTCCTTGAAACTTGACAAAATAAAGTAGTTCTAAGTTCTGTCTTTGTGGTTTGTTTCCTCTTGAAATAGGCACAAGCAAAGACTGCGTAAAACACATTCATTGGAAGGTGTGCCAAGCTTCCAAAAAACTACTGGTTTTCTGAATACTCGGCAAATTTTTTTTCATCCGACCTTGATGATCTCTGTGGTAATGATCAGTTCACTAAGTCCACTTAGCTGCCCAATTTTCACTCTTCTAGGATGAAGTGTTCGTTACCAGTAACAGTTTGAATTTTTAGGTTTCACTCTATTTCCTCCTATACAGATAGATGTCTTTTTTAAGTCTAAATCAAACACGGTTTGTGCTAGCTCCTTGAAACTTGACAAAATAAAGTAGTTCTAAGTTCTGTCTTTGTGGTTTGTTTCCTCTTGAAATAGGCACAATGAAAGACTGCGTAAAACACATTCATTGCAAAGGTGTGCCAAGCTTCCAAAAAACTACTGGTTTTCTGAATATTCGGCAATTTTTTTTCATCCGACCTTGATGATCTCTGTGGTAATGATCACTTCACTAAGTCCACTTAGCTGCCCAATATTCACTCTTCTAGGATGAAGTGTTCGTTACCAGTAACAGTTTGAGTTTTTAGGTTTCACTCTATTTCCTCCTATATAGATAGATGTGTTTGAAAGTCTAAATCAAACACGGTTTGTGCTAGCTCCTTGAAACTTGACAAAATAAAGTAGTTCTAAGTTCTGTCTTTGTGGTTTGTTTTCTCTTGAAATTGGCACAAGCAAAGACTGCGTAAAACACATTCATTGGAAGGTGTGCCAAGCTTCCAAGAAACTACTGGTTTTCTGAATACTCGGCAAATTTTTTTTCATCCGACATTGATGACCTCTGTGGTAATGATCAGTTCACTAAGTCCACTTAGCTGCCCAATTTTCACTCTTCTAGGATGAAGCGTTCGTTACCAGTAACAGTTTGAATTTTTAGGTTTCACTCTATTTACTCCTATACAGATAGATGTGTTTTTTAAGTCTAAATCAAACACGGTTTGTGCTAGCTCCTTGAAACTTGACAAAATAAAGTAGTTCTAAGTTCTGTCTTTGTGGTTTGTTTCCTCTTGAAATAGCCACAAGCAAAGACTGCGTAAAACACCTTCATTGGAAAGGTGTTCCAAGCTTCCAAAATACTACTGGTTTTCTGAATACTCGGCAAATATTTTTCATCCGACCTTGATGATCTCTGTGGTAATGATCAGTTCACTAAGTCCACTTAGCTGCCCAATTTTCACTCTTCTAGGATGAAGCGTTCGTTACCAGTAACAGTTGGAATTTTTACGTTTCACTCTATTTCCTCCTATACAGATAGATGTCTTTTTAAGTCTAAATCAAACACGGTTTGTGCTAGCTCCTTGAAACTTGACAAAATAAAGTAGTTCTAAGTTCTGTCTTTGTGGTTTGTTTCCTCTTGAAATAGCCACAAGCAAAGACTGCGTAAAACACCTTCATTGGAAAGGTGTTCCAAGCTTCCAAAATACTACTGGTTTTCTGAATACTCGGCAAATTTTTTTTCATCCGACCTTGATGATCTCTGTGGTAATGATCACTTCACTAAGTCCACTTAGCTGCCCAATTTTCACTGTTCTAGGATGAAGCGTTCGTTACCAGTAACAGTTTGAATTTTTAGGTTTCACTCTATTTCCTCCTATACAGATAGATGTCTTTTTTAAGTCTAAATCAAACACGGTTTGTGCTAGCTCCTTGAAACTTGACAAAATAAAGTAGTTCTAAGTTCTGTCTTTGTGGTTTGTTTCCTCTTGAAATAGGCACAAGCAAAGACTGCATAAAACACATTCATTGGAAGGTGTGCCAAGCTTCCCAAAAATTACTGGTTTTCTGAATACTCCGCAAATTTTTTTTCATCCGACCTTGATGATCTCTGTGGTAATGATCACTTCACTAACTCCACTTAGGTGCCCAATTTTCACTCTTCTAGGATGAAGCGTTCGTTACCAGTAACAGTTTGAAATTTTAGGTTTCACTCTATTTCCTCCTATACAGATAGATGTGTTTTTTAAGTCTAAATCAAACACGGTTTGTGCTAGCTCCTTGAAACTTGACAAAATAAAGTAGTTCTAAGTTCTGTCTTTGTGGTTTGTTTCCTCTTGAAATAGGCACAACAAAGACTGCGTAAAACACATTCATTGGAAGCTGTGCCAAGCTTCCAAAAAATTACTGGTTTTCTGAATACTCGGCAAATTTTTTTTCATCCGACCTTGATGATCTCTGTGGTAATGATCACTTCACTAAGTCCACTTAGCTGCCCAATTTTCACATTTCTAGGATGAAGCATTCGTTACCAGTAACAGTTTGAATTTTTAGGTTTCACTCTATTTCCTTCTATACTGATAGATGTCTTTTTTAAGTCTAAATCAAACACGGTTTGTGCTAGCTCCTTGAAACTTGACAAAATAAAGTAGTTCTAAGTTCTGTCTTTGTGGTTTGTTTCCTCTTGAAATAGCCACAAGCAAAGACTGCGTAAAACACCTTCATTGGAAAGGTGTTCCAAGCTTCCAAAATACTACTGGTTTTCTGAATACTCGGCAAATTTTTTTTCATCCGACCTTGATGATCTCTGTGGTAATGATCAGTTCACTAAGTCCACTTAGCTGCCCAATTTTCACTCTTCTAGGATGAAGCGTTCGTTACCAGTAACTGTTTGAATTTTTAGGTTTCACTCTATTTCCTCCTATACAGATAGATGTCTTTTTTAAGTCTAAATCAAACACGGTTTGTGCTAGCTCCTTGAAACTTGACAAAATAAAGTAGTTCTAAGTTCTGTCTTTGTGGTTTGTTTCCTCTTGAAATAGCCACAAGCAAAGACTGCGTAAAACACCTTCATTGGAAAGGTGTTCCAAGCTTCCAAAATACTACTGGTTTTCTGAATACTCGGCAAATTTTTTTTCATCCGACCTTGATGATCTCTGTGGTAATGATCACTTCACTAAGTCCACTTAGCTGCCCAATATTCACTCTTCTAGGATGAAGTGTTCGTTACCAGTAACAGTTTGAGAGTTTAGGTTTCACTCTATTTCCTCCTATATAGATAGATGTGTTTGGAAGTCTAAATCAAACACGGTTTGTGCTAGCTCCTTGAAACTTGACAAAATAAAGTAGTTCTAAGTTCTGTCTTTGTGGTTTGTTTCCTCTTGAAATAGGCACAAGCAAAGACTGCGTAAAACACATTCATTGGAAGGTGTGCCAAGCTTCCAAAAAACTACTGGTTTTCTGAATACTCGGCAAATTTTTTTTCATCCGACCTTGATGATCTCTGTGGTAATGATCAGTTCACTAAGTCCACTTAGCTGCCCAATTTTCACTCTTCTAGGATGAAGTGTTCGTTACCAGTAACAGTTTGAATTTTTAGGTTTCACTCTATTTCCTCCTATACAGATAGATGTCTTTTTTAAGTCTAAATCAAACACGGTTTGTGCTAGCTCCTTGAAACTTGACAAAATAAAGTAGTTCTAAGTTCTGTCTTTGTGGTTTGTTTCCTCTTGAAATAGGCACAATGAAAGACTGCGTAAAACACATTCATTGCAAAGGTGTGCCAAGCTTCCAAAAAACTACTGGTTTTCTGAATATTCGGCAAATTTTTTTTCATCCGACCTTGATGATCTCTGTGGTAATGATCACTTCACTAAGTCCACTTAGCTGCCCAATATTCACTCTTCTAGGATGAAGTGTTCGTTACCAGTAACAGTTTGAGTTTTTAGGTTTCACTCTATTTCCTCCTATATAGATAGATGTGTTTGAAAGTCTAAATCAAACACGGTTTGTGCTAGCTCCTTGAAACTTGACAAAATAAAGTAGTTCTAAGTTCTGTCTTTGTGGTTTGTTTTCTCTTGAAATTGGCACAAGCAAAGACTGCGTAAAACACATTCATTGGAAGGTGTGCCAAGCTTCCAAGAAACTACTGGTTTTCTGAATACTCGGCAAAATTTTTTTCATCCGACATTGATGACCTCTGTGGTAATGATCAGTTCACTAAGTCCACTTAGCTGCCCAATTTTCACTCTTCTAGGATGAAGCGTTCGTTACCAGTAACAGTTTGAATTTTTAGGTTTCACTGTATTTACTCCTATACAGATAGATGTGTTTTTTAAGTCTAAATCAAACACGGTTTGTGCTAGCTCCTTGAAACTTGACAAAATAAAGTAGTTCTAAGTTCTGTCTTTGTGGTTTGTTTCCTCTTGAAATAGCCACAAGCAAAGACTGCGTAAAACACCTTCATTGGAAAGGTGTTCCAAGCTTCCAAAATACTACTGGTTTTCTGAATACTCGGCAAATATTTTTCATCCGACCTTGATGATCTCTGTGGTAATGATCACTTCACTAAGTCCACTTAGCTGCCCAATTTTCACTCTTCTAGGATGAAGCGTTCGTTACCAGTAACAGTTGGAATTTTTACGTTTCACTCTATTTCCTAATATACAGATAGATGTCTTTTTAAGTCTAAATCAAACACGGTTTGTGCTAGCTCCTTGAAACTTGACAAAATAAAGTAGTTCTAAGTTCTGTCTTTGTGGTTTGTTTCCTCTTGAAATAGCCACAAGCAAAGACTGCGTAAAACACCTTCATTGGAAAGGTGTTCCAAGCTTCCAAAATACTACTGGTTTTCTGAATACTCGGCAAATTTTTTTTTCATCCGACCTTGATGATCTCTGTGGTAATGATCACTTCACTAAGTCCACTTAGCTGCCCAATTTTCACTGTTCTAGGATGAAGCGTTCGTTACAAGTAACAGTTTGAATTTTTAGGTTTCACTCTATTTCCTCCTATACAGATAGATGTCTTTTTTAAGTCTAAATCAAACACGGTTTGTGCTAGCTCCTTGAAACTTGACAAAATAAAGTAGTTCTAAGTTCTGTCTTTGTGGTTTGTTTCCTCTTGAAATAGGCACAAGCAAAGACTGCATAAAACACATTCATTGGAAGGTGTGCCAAGCTTCCCAAAAATTACTGGTTTTCTGAATACTCCGCAAATTTTTTTTCATCCGACCTTGATGATCTCTGTGGTAATGATCACTTCACTAACTCCACTTAGGTGCCCAATTTTCACTCTTCTAGGATGAAGCGTTCGTTACCAGTAACAGTTTGAAATTTTAGGTTTCACTCTATTTCCTCCTATACAGATAGATGTCTTTTTTAAGTCTAAATCAAACACGGTTTGTGCTAGCTCCTTGAAACTTGACAAAATAAAGTAGTTCTAAGTTCTGTCTTTGTGGTTTGTTTCCTCTTGAAATAGCCACAAGTAAAGACTGCGTAAAAACCTTCATTGGAAAGGTGTTCCAAGCTTCCAAACTACTACTGGTTTTCTGAGTACTCGGCAAATTTTTTTTCATCTGACCTTGATGATCTCTGTGGTAATGATCAGTTCACTAAGTCCACTTAGCTGCCCAATTCTCACTGCTCTAGGATGAAGCGTTCGTTACCAGTAACAGTTTGAATTTTTAGGTTTCACTCTATTTCCTCCTATACAGATAGATGTGTTTTTTAAGTCTAAATCAAACACGGTTTGTGCTAGCTTCTTAAAACTTGACAAAATAAAGTAGTTCTAAGTTCTGTCTTTGTGGTTTGTTTCCTCTTGAAATAGAAACAAGCAAAGACTGCGTAAAACACCTTCATTGGAAAGGTGTTCCAAGCTTCCAAAATACTACTGGTTTTCTGAATACTCAGCAAATTTTTTTTCATCCGACCTTGATGATCTCTGTGGTAATGATCACTTCATTAAGTCCACTTAGCTGCCCAATTTTCACTCTTCTAGGATGAAGCGTTCGTTACCAGTAACAGTTTGAATTTTTAGGTTTCACTCTATTTACTCCTATACAGATAGATGTCTTTTTAAGTCTAAATCAAACACGGTTTGTGCTAGCTCCTTGAAACTTGACAAAATAAAGTAGTTCTAAGTTCTGTCTTTGTGGATTGTTTCCTCTTGAAATAGCCACAAGCAAAGACTGCGTAAAACCCATTCATTGGAAAGGTGTTCCAAACTAAAATACCACTGGTTTTCTGAATACTCGGCAAATTTTTTTTCATCCGACCTTGATGATCTCTGTGGTAATGATCAGTTCACTAAGTCCACTTAGCTGCCCAATTTTCACTCTTCTAGGATGAAGCGTTCGTTACCAGTAACAGTTTGAATTTTTAGGTTTCTCTCTATTTCCTCCTATACAGATAGATGTCTTTTTTAAGTCTAAATCAAACACGGTTTGTGCTAGCTCCTTGAAACTTGACAAAATAAAGTAGTTCTAAGTTCTGTCTTTGTGGTTTGTTTCCTCTTGAAATAGCCAGAAAGAAAGACTGCGTAAAACACATTCATTGCAAAGGTGTGCCAAGCTTCCAAAAAACTACTGGTTTTCTGAATACTCGGCAAATTTTTTTTCATCCGAGCTTGATGATCTCTGGGGTAATGATCAGTTCACTAAGTCCACTTAGCTGCCCAATTTTCACTCTTCTAGGATGAAGCGTTCGTTACCAGTAATAGTTTGAATTTTTAGGTTTCACTCTATTTCCTCCTATACAGATAGATGTCTTTTTAAGTCTAAATCAAACACGGTTTGTGCTAGCTCCTTGAAACTTGACAAAATAAAGTAGTTCTAAGTTCTGTCTTTGTGGTTTGTTTCCTCTTGAAATAGCCACAAGCAAAGACTGCGTAAAACCCATTCATTGGAAAGGTGTTCCAAACTAAAATACTACTGGTTTTCTGAATACTCGGCAAATTTTTTTTCATCCGAACTTGATGATCTCTGTGGTAATGATCAGTTCACTAAGTCCACTTAGCTGCCCAATTTTCACTCTTCTAAAATGAAGCGTTCGTTACCAGTAACAGTTTGAATTTTTAGGTTTCACTCTATTTCCTCCTATACAGATAGAAGTGTTTTTTAAGTCTAAATCAAACACGGTATGTGCTAGCTCCTTGAAACTTGACAAAATAAAGTAGTTCTAAGTTCTGTCTTTGTGGTTTGTTTCCTCTTGAAATAGCCACAAGCAAAGACTGCGTAAAAAACCTTCATTGGAAAGGTGTTCCAAGCTTCCAAAATACTACTGGTTTTCTGAATACTCGGCAAATTTTTTTTCATCCGACCTTGATGATCTCTGTGGTAATGATCACTTCACTAAGTCCACTTAGCTGCCCAATTTTCACTCTTCTAGGATGAAGCGTTCGTTACCAGTACCAGTTTGAATTTTTAGGTTTCACTCTATTTCCTCCTATACAGATAGATATCTTTTTTAAGTCTAAATCAAACACGGTTTGTGCTAGCTCCTTGAAACTTGACAAAATAAAGTAGTTCTAAGTTCTGTCTTTGTGGTTTGTTTCCTCTTGAAATAGCCACAAGCAAAGACTGCGTAAAACACCTTCATTGGAAAGGTGTTCCAAGCTTCCAAAATACTACTGCTTTTCTGAATACTCGGCAATTTTTTTTTCATCCGACCTTGATGATCTCTGTGGTAATGATCACTTCACTAAGTCCACTTAGCTGCCCAATTTTCACTCTTCTAGGATGAAGCGTTCGTTACCAGTAACAGTTGGAATTTTTACGTTTCACTCTATTTCCTCCTATACAGATAGATGTCTTTTTAAGTCTAAATCAAACACGGTTTGTGCTAGCTCCTTGAAACTTGACAAAATAAAGTAGTTCTAAGTTCTGTCTTGGTGGTTTGTTTCCTCTTGAAATAGCCACAAGCAAAGACTGCGTAAAACACCTTCATTGGAAAGGTGTTCCAAGCTTCCAAAATACTACTGGTTTTCTGAATACTCGGCAAATTTTTTTTCATCCGACCTTGATGATCTCTGTGGTAATGATCACTTCACTAAGTCCACTAGCTGCCCAATTTTCACTGTTCTAGGATGAAGCGTTCGTTACAAGTAACAGTTTGAATTTTTAGGTTTCACTCTATTTCCTCCTATACAGATAGATGTCTTTTTTAAGTCTAAATCAAACACGGTTTGTGCTAGCTCCTTGAAACTTGACAAACTAAAGTAGTTCTAAGTTCTGTCTTTGTGGTTTGTTTTCTCTTGAAATAGGCACAAGCAAAGACTGCATAAAACACATTCATTGGAAGGTGTGCCAAGCTTCCCAAAAATTACTGGTTTTCTGAATACTCCGCAAATTTTTTTTCATCCGACCTTGATGATCTCTGTGGTAATGATCACTTCACTAACTCCACTTAGGTGCCCAATTTTCACTCTTCTAGGATGAAGCGTTCGTTACCAGTAACAGTTTGAAATTTTAGGTTTCACTCTATTTCCTCCTATACAGATAGATGTGTTTTCTAAGTCTAAATCAAACACGGTTTGTGCTAGCTCCTTGAAACTTGACAAAATAAAGTAGTTCTAAGTTCTGTCTTTGTGGTTTGTTTCCTCTTGAAATAGGCACAACAAAGACTGTGTAAAACACATTCATTGGAAGCTGTGCCAAGCTTCCAAAAAACTACTGGTTTTCTGAATACTCGGCAAATTTTTTTTCATCCGACCTTGATGATCTCTGTGGTAATGATCACTTCACTAAGTCCACTTAGCTGCCCAATTTTCACATTTCTAGGATGAAGCATTCGTTACCAGTAACAGTTTGAATTTTTAGGTTTCACTCTATTTCCTTCTATACTGATAGATGTCTTTTTTAAGTCTAAATCAAACACGGTTTGTGCTAGCTCCTTGAAACTTGACAAAATAAAGTAGTTCTAAGTTCTGTCTTTGTGGTTTGTTTCCTCTTGAAATAGCCACAAGGAAAGACTGCGTAAAACACCTTCATTGGAAAGGTGTTCCAAGCTTCCAAAATACTACTGGTTTTCTGAATACTCGGCAAATTTTTTTTCATCCGACCTTGATGATCTCTGTGGTAATGATCAGTTCACTAAGTCCACTTTGCTGCCCAATTTTCACTCTTCTAGGATGAAGCGTTCGTTACCAGTAACAGTTTGAATTTTTAGGTTTCACTCATTTCCTCCTATACAGATAGATGTCTTTTTTAAGTCTAAATCAAACACGGTTTGTGCTAGCTCCTTGAAACTTGACAAAATAAAGTAGTTCTAAGTTCTGTCTTTGTGGTTGTTTCCTCTTGAAATAGCCACAAGCAAAGACTGCGTAAAACACCTTCATTGGAAAGGTGTTCCAAGCTTCCAAAATACTACTGGTTTACTGAATACTCGGCAAATTTTTTTTCATCCGACCTTGATGATCTCTGTGGTAATGATCACTTCACTAAGTCCACTTAGCTGCCCAATATTCACTCTTCTAGGATGAAGTGTTCGTTACCAGTAACAGTTTGAGAGTTTAGGTTTCACTCTATTTCCTCCTATATAGATAGATGTGTTTGGAAGTCTAAATCAAACACGGTTTGTGCTAGCTCCTTGAAACTTGACAAAATAAAGTAGTTCTAAGTTCTGTCTTTGTGGTTTGTTTCCTCTTGAAATAGCCACAAGCAAAGACTGCGTAAAACACCTTCATTGGAAAGGTGTTCCAAGCTTCCAAAAAACTACTGGTTTTCTGAATACTCGGCAAATTTTTTTTCATCCGACCTTGATGACCTCTGTGGTAATGATCAGTTCACTAAGTCCACTTAGCTGCCCAATTTTCACTCTTCTAGGATGAAGCGTTCGTTACCAGTAACAGTTTGAATTTTTAGGTTTCACTCTATTTACTCCTATACAGATAGATGTGTTTTTTAAGTCTAAATCAAACACGGTTTGTGCTAGCTCCTTGAAACTTGACAAAATAAAGTAGTTCTAAGTTCTGTTTTTGTGGTTTGTTTCCTCTTGAAATAGCCACAAGCAAAGACTGCGTAAAACACCTTCATTGGAAAGGTGTTCCAAGCTTCCAAAATACTACTGGTTTTCTGAATACTCGGCAAATATTTTTCATCCGACCTTGATGATCTCTGTGGTAATGATCACTTCACTAAGTCCACTTAGCTGCCCAATTTTCACTCTTCTAGGATGAAGCGTTCGTTACCAGTAACAGTTGGAATTTTTACGTTTCACTCTATTTCCTCCTATACAGATAGATGTCTTTTTAAGTCTAAATCAAACACGGTTTGTGCTAGCTCCTTGAAACTTGACAAAATAAAGTAGTTCTAAGTTCTGTCTTTGTGGTTTGTTTCCTCTTGAAATAGCCACAAGCAAAGACTGCGTAAAACACCTTCATTGGAAAGGTGTTCCAAGCTTCCAAAATACTACTGGTTTTCTGAATACTCGGCAAATTTTTTTTCATCCGACCTTGATGATCTCTGTGGTAATGATCACTTCACTAAGTCCACTTAGCTGCCCAATTTTCACTGTTCTAGGATGAAGCGTTCGTTACAAGTAACAGTTTGAATTTTTAGGTTTCACTCTATTTCCTCCTATACAGATAGATGTCTTTTTTAAGTCTAAATCAAACACGGTTTGTGCTAGCTCCTTGAAACTTGACAAAATAAAGTAGTTATAAGTTCTGTCTTTGTGGTTTGTTTCCTCTTGAAATAGGCACAAGCAAAGACTGCATAAAACACATTCATTGGAAGGTGTGCCAAGCTTCCCAAAAATTACTGGTTTTCTGAATACTCCGCAAATTTTTTTTCATCCAACCTTGATGATCTCTGTGGTAATGATCACTTCACTAACTCCACTTAGGTGCCCAATTTTCACTCTTCTAGGATGAAGCGTTCGTTACCAGTAACAGTTTGAAATTTTAGGTTTCACTCTATTTCCTCCTATACAGATAGATGTGTTTTTTAAGTCTAAATCAAACACGGTTTGTGCTAGCTCCTTGAAACTTGACAAAATAAAGTAGTTCTAAGTTCTGTCTTTGTGGTTTGTTTCCTCTTGAAATAGCCACAAGTAAAGACTGCGTAAAAACCTTCATTGGAAAGGTGTTCCAAGCTTCCAAACTACTACTGGTTTTCTGAGTACTCGGCAAATTTTTTTTCATCTGACCTTGATGATCTCTGTGGTAATGATCAGTTCACTAAGTCCACTTAGCGGCCCAATTCTCACTCTTCTAGGATGAAGCGTTCGTTACCAGTAACAGTTTGAATTTTTAGGTTTCACTCTATTTCCTCCTATACAGATAATGTGTTTTTTAAGTCTAAATCAAACACGGTTTGTGCTAGCTTCTTGAAACTTGACAAAATAAAGTAGTTCTCAGTTCTGTCTTTGTGGTTTGTTTCCTCTTGAAATAGAAACAAGCAAAGACTGCGTAAAACACCTTCATTGGAAAGGTGTTCCAAGCTTCCAAAATACTACTGGTTTTCTGAATACTCGGCAAATTTTTTTTCATCCGACCTTGATGATCTCTGTGGTAATGATCAGTTCACTAAGTCCACTTAGCTGCCCAATTTTCACTCTTCTAGGATGAAGCGTTCGTTACCAGTAACAGTTTGAATTTTTAGTTTCACTCTATTTACTCCTATACAGATAGATGTCTTTTTAAGTCTAAATCAAACACGGTTTGTGCTAGCTCGTTGAAACTTGACAAAATAAAGTAGTTCTAAGTTCTGTCTTTGTGGATTGTTTCCTCTTGAAATAGCCACAAGCAAAGACTGCGTAAAACCCATTCATTGGAAAGGTGTTCCAAACTAAAATACCACTGTTTTCTGAATACTCGGCAAATTTTTTTTCATCCGACCTTGATGATCTCTGTGGTAATGATCAGTTCACTAAGTCCACTTAGCTGCCCAATTCTCACTCTTCTAGGATGAAGCGTTCGTTACCAGTAACAGTTTGAATTTTTAGGTTTCACTCTATTTCCTCCTATACAGATAGAAGTGTTTTTTAAGTCTAAATCAAACACGGTATGTGCTAGCTCCTTGAAACTTGACAAAATAAAGTAGTTCTAAGTTCTGTCTTTGTGGTTTGTTTCCTCTTGAAATAGCCACAAGCAAAGACTGCGTAAAAAACCTTCATTGGAAAGGTGTTCCAAGCTTCCAAAATACTACTGGTTTTCTGAATACTCGGCAAATTTTTTTTCATCCGACCTTGATGATCTCTGTGGTAATGATCACTTCACTAACTCCACTTAGGTGCCCAATTTTCACTCTTCTAGGATGAAGCGTTCGTTACCAGTAACAGTTTGAATTTTTAGGTTTCACTCTATTTCCTCCTATACAGATAGATGTGTTTTTTAAGTCTAATTCAAACACGGTTTGTGCTAGCTCCTTGAAACTTGACAAAATAAAGTAGTTCTAAGTTCTGTCTTTGTGGTTTGTTTCCTCTTGAAATAGCCACAAGCAAAGACTGCGTAAAACACCTTCATTGGAAACCTGTTCCAAGCTTAAAAAAAAATACTGCTTTTCTGAATACTCGGCAAATTTTTTTTCATCCGACCTTGATGATCTCTGTGGTAATGATCAGTTCACTAAGTCCACTTAGCTGCCCAATTTTTACTCTTCTAGCATGAAGCGTTCGTTACCAGTAACAGCTTGAATTTTAGGTTTCACTCTATTTCCTCCTATACAGATAGATGACTTTTTTAAGTCTAAATCAAACACGGTTTGTGCTAGCTCCTTGAAACTTGACAAAATAAAGTAGTTCTAAGTTCTCTCTTTGTTTTTTGTTTCCTCTTGAAATAGGCACAAGGAAAGACTGCGTAAAACACATTCATTGCAAAGGTGTGCCAAGCTTCCAAAAAACTACTGGTTTTCTGAATACTCGGCAAATTTTTTTTCACCCGACCTTGATGATCCCTGTGGTAATGATCAGTTCACTAAGTCCACTTAGCTGCCCAATTTTCACTCTTCTAGGATGACGCGTTCGTTACCAGTAACAGTTTGAATTTTTAGGTTTCACTCTATTTCCTCCTATACAGATAGATGTCTTTTTTAAGTCTAAATCAAACACGGTTTGTGCTAACTCCTTGAAACTTGACAAAATAAAGTAGTTCTAAGTTCTGTCTTTGTGGTTTGTTTCCTCTTGAAAGAGCCACAAGCAAAGACTGCGTAAAACCCATTCATTGGAAAGGTGTTCCAAACTAAAATACTACTGGTTTTCTGAATACTCGGCAAATTTTTTTTCATCCGACCTTGATGATCTCTGTGGTAATGATCAGTTCACTAAGTACACTTAGCTGCCCAATTTTCACTCTTCTAGGATGAAGCGTTCGTTACCAGTAACAGTTTGAATTTTTAGGTTTCACTCTATTTCCTCCTATACAGATAGATGTCTTTTTTAGTCTAAATCAAACACGGTTTGTGCTAGCTCCTTGAAACTTGACAAAATAAAGTAGTTCTAAGTTCTGTCTTTGTGGTTTGTTTCCTCTTGAAATAGCCAAGAGCAAAGACTGCGTAAAACACCTTCATTGGAAAGGTGTTCCAAGCTTCCAAAATACTACAGGTTTTCTGAATACTCGGCAAATTTTTTTCATCCGACCTTGATGATCTCTGTGGTAATGATCAGTTCACTAAGTCCACTTAGCTGCCCAATTTTCACTCTTCTAGAATGAAGCGTTCGTTACCAGTAACAGTTTGAATTTTTAGGTTTCACTCTATTTCCTCCTATACAGATAGATGACTTTTTTAAGTCTAAATCAAACACGGTTTGTGCTAGCTCCTTGAAACTTGACAAAATAAAGTAGTTCTAAGTTCTGTCTTTGTGGTTTGTTTCCTCTTGAAATAGGCACAAGGAAAGACTGCGTAAAACACATTCATTGCAAAGGTGTGCCAAGCTTCCAAAAAACTACTGGTTTTTTGAATACTCGGCAAATTTTTTTTATCGACCTTGATGATCTCTGTGGTAATGATCAGTTCACTAAGTCCACTTAGCTGCCCAATTTTCACTCTTCTAAAATGACGCGTTCGTTACCAGTAACAGTTTGAATTTTTAGGTTTCACTCTATTTCCTCCTATACAGATAGATGTCTTTTTAAGTCTAAATCAAACACGGTTTGTGCTAACTCCTTGAAACTTGACAAAATAAAGTAGTTCTAAGTTCTGTCTTTGTGGTTTGTTTCCTCTTGAAATAGCCACAAGCAAAGACTGCGTAAAACCCATTCATTGGAAAGGTGTTAAAAACTAAAATACTACTGGTTTTCTGAATACTCGGCAAATTTTTTTTCATCCTACCTTGATGATCTCTGTGGTAATGATCACTTCATTAAGTCCACTTAGGTGCCCAATTTTCACTCTTCTAGAATGAAGCTTTCGTTACCAGTAACAGTTTGAATTTTAGGTTTCACGCTATTTCCTCCAATACAGATAGATGTGTTTTTTAAGTCTAAATCAAACACGGTTTGTGCTAGCTCCTTGAAACTTGACAAAATAAAGTAGTTCTAAGTTCTGTCTTTGTGGTTTGTTTCGTCTTGAAATAGCCACAAGCAAAGACTGCGTAAAACCCATTCATTCGAAAGGTGTTCCAAGTTCCAAAATACTACTGGTTTTCTGAATACTCGGCAAATTTTTTTTCATCCGACCTTGATGATCTCTGTGGTAATGATCAGTTCACTAAGTCCACTTAGCTGCCCAATTTTCACTCTTCTAGGATGAAGCGTTCGTTACCAGTAACAGTTTGAATTTTTAGGTTTCAATCTATTTCCTCCTATACAGATAGATGTCTTTTTTAAGTCTAAATCAAACACGGTTTGTGCTAGCTCCTTGAAACTTGACAAAATAAAGTAGTTCTAAGTTCTGTCTTTGTGGTTTGTTTCCTCTTGAAAATAGCCACAAGCAAAGACTGCGTAAAACACCTTCATTGGAAAGGTGTTCCAAGCTTCAAAATACTACTGGTTTTCTGAATACTCGGCAAATTTTTTTCATCCGACCTTGATGATCTCTGTGGTAATGATCAGTTCACGAAGTCCACTTACCTGCCCAATTTTCACTCTTCTAGGATGAAGCGTTCGTTACCAGTAACAGTTTGAATTTTTAGGTTTCTCTCTATTTCCTCCTATACAGATAGATGTCTTCTTTAAGTCTAAATCAAACACGGTTTGTGCTAGCTCCTTGAAACTTGACAAAATAAAGTAGTTCTAAGTTCTGTCTTTGTGGTTTGTTTCCTCTTGAAATAGGCACAAGGAAAGACTGCGTAAAACACATTCATTGCAAAGG
>NW_027511684.1:0-22593 GCF_048772815.1 Callospermophilus lateralis
GCAGTTTTTATATTTAGGTTTCCCTCTGTTCTCTCATATATAGATAGATGAATTTGGAACTGTAAATCCAACATGGTTTGTAGTATCTCTTTGAAACTTGACAAAATAAAGGAGTTCTCAGTTTTGTCTCTATGGTTTGTTTCCTCTTCAAGTAGCCCTAGGCACAGACTGTGGAAAAGCACTTTCATTGAGATGGGTTGCCAAGCTTCTAAGAATTAACGAGTTTAGGAAATACCAGCAAATATTTTTTCACCCAATCTTGAAGATACATGGTGGTAATGATCAGTACACAAATCACACTTGGCTCACCAAATTTTTTTCTTCTAGGTTAAAGCTTTCGTCTACAGTAGCAGTTTTTATATTTAGTTTTCCCTCTGTTCTCTCCTATATAGATAGATGAATTTGGAACTCTAAATTCAACATGGTTTGTAGTAGCACTTTTAAACTTGACAAAATAAAGGAGTTCTCAGTTTTGTCTCTATGGTTTGTTTCCTCTTCCAGTAGCCCTAGGCACAGACTGTGGAAAGCACTTTCATTGAGAGGGGTTGCCAAGCTTCTAAGAAATTACGAGTTTTCGAAATACCAGCAAATATTTTTTCACCCAATCTTGATGATACTTGCTGGTAATGATCAGTACACAAATCCCACTTGGCTCACGAAATTTTGTTCTTCGAGTTTGAAGCTTTCGTCTACAGTAGCAGTTTTTATATTTAGGTTTCCCTCTGTTCTCTCCTACATAGATAGATGAATTTGGAACTCTAAATTCAACATGGTTTGTAGTAGCTCTTTGAAACTTGACAAAATAAAGGAGTTCTCAGTTTTGTCTCTATGGTTTTTTTCCTCTTCAAGTTGCCCTAGGCACAGACTGTGGAAAGCACTTTGATTGAGAGGGGTTGCCAAGCTTCTACGAAATAACGAGTTTCCGAAATACCAGCCAATATTTTTTCACCCAATCTTGATAATACTTGGTGGTAATGATCAGTACACAAATCCCACTTGGCTCACCAAATTTTGTTTTTCTAGGTTGAAGCCTTCTTCGACAGTAGCAGTTTTTATATTTAGGGTTCACTCTGTTCTCTCATATAGATAGATGAATTTGGAACTCTAAATTCAACATGGTTTGTAGTAGCTCTTTGAAACTTGAGAAAATAAAGAAGTTCTGAGTTTTCTCTCTATTATTTGTTTCCTCTTCAAGTAGCCCTAGGCACAGACTGTGGAAAAGCACTTTCATTGAGAGTGGTTGCAGGCTTCTAAGATTACAAGTTTCCGAAATACCAGCAAATATTTTTTCACCCAATCTTGATGATACTTGGTGGTAATGATCAGTATACAGATCCCAATTGGCTCACCAAATTTTGTTCTTCTAGGTTGAAGCGTTCGTCTACAGTAGCAGTTTTTATATTTAGGTTTCCCTCTGTTCTCTCCTATATAGATAGATGAATTTGGAACTCTAAATCCAACATGGTTTGTAGTAGCGCTTTGAAACTTGACAAAATAAAGGAGTTCTCAGTTTTGTCTCTATGGTTTGTTTCCTCTTCAAGTAGCCCTAGGCACAGACTGTGGAAAAGCACTTTAATTGAGATGGGTTGCCAAGCTTCTAAGAATTAACGAGTTTAGGAAATACCAGCAAATATTTTTTCACCCAATCTTGATGATACTTGGTGGTAATGATCACTACACAAATCCCACTTGGCTCACCAAATTTTGTTCTTCTAGGTTAAAGCTTTCGTCTACAGTAGCAGTTTTTATATTTAGTTTTCCCTCTGTTCTCTCCTATATAGATAGATGAATTTGTAACTCTAAATTCAACATCGTTTGTAGTAGCTCTTTTAAACTTGATAAAATAAAGGAGTTCTCAGTTTTGTCTCTATGGTTTGTTTTCTCTTCAAGTAGCCCTAGGCACAGACTGTGGAAAGCACTTTCATTTAGAGGGGTTGCCAAACTTCTAAGAAATAACGAGTTTCCGAAATACCAGCAAATATTTTTTCACCCAATCTTGATGATACTTGGTGGTAATGATCAGTACACAAGTCCCACTTGGCTCACAAAATTTTTGTCTTCTAGGTTGAAGCATTCGTCTGTAGTAGCAGTTCTTATATTTAGGTTTCCCTCTGTTCTCTCCTATATAGATAGATGAATTTGGAACTCTAAATCCAACATGGTTTGTAGTAGCTCTTTGAACCTTGACAAAATAAAGGAGTTCTCAGATTTGTCTCTATGGTTTGTTTCCTCTTCAAGTAGCCCTAGGCGCAGACTGTGGAAAAGCACTTTCATTGAGAGGGGTTGCCAGGCTTCTAAGAAATTACGAGTTTTCGAAATACCAGCAAATATTTTTTCACACAATCTTGATGATACTTGGTGGTAATGATCAGTACACAAATCCCACTTGGCTCACGAAATATTGTTCTTCGAGTTTGAAGCTTTCGTCTACAGTAGCAGTTTTTATATTTAGGTTTCCCTCTGTTCTCTCCTATATAGGTAGATGAATTTGGAACTCTAAATTCAACATGGTTTGTAGTAGCTCTGTGAAACTTGACAAAATAAAGGAGTTCTCAGTTTTGTCTCTATGGTTTGTTTCCTCTTCAAGTAGCCCTAGGCACAGACTGTGGAAAGCACTTTCATTGAGAGGGGTTGCCAAGCTTCTACGAAATAACGAGTTTCCGAAATACCAGCAAATATTTTTTTACCCAATCTTGATAATACTTGGTGGTAATGATCAGTACACAAATCCCACTTGGCTCACCAAATTTTGTTCTTCTAGTTTGAAGCGTTCTTCGACAGTAGCAGTTTTTATATTTAGGGTTCACTCTGTTCTCTCATATATAGATAGATGAATTTGGAACTCTAAATCCAACATGGTTTGTAGTAGCTCTTTGAAACTTGACAAAATAAAGGAGTTTTGAGTTTTCTCTCTATGGTTTGTTTCCTCTTCAAGTAGCCCTAGGCACAGACTGTGGAAAAGCACTTTCATTAAGAGGGGTTCCCAAGCTTCTAAGAAATTACGAGTTTTCGAAATACCAGCAAATATTTTTTCACCCAATCTTGATGATACTTGGTGGTAATGATCAGTACACAAATCCCACTTGGCTCAGGAAATTTTGTTCTTCGAGTTTGAATCTTTCGTCTACAGTTGCAGTTTTTATATTTAGGTTTCCCTCTGTTCTCTCCTATATAGATAGATGAATTTGGAACTCTAAATTCAACATGGTTTGTAGTAGCTCTTTGAAACTTGAGAAAATAAAGGAGTTCTCAGTTTTGTCTCTATGGTTTGTTTCCTCTTCAAGTAGCCCTATGCACAGACTGTGGAAAGCACTTTCATTGAGAGGGGTTGCCAAGCTTCTACGAAATAACGAGTTTCCGAAATACCAGCCAATATTTTTTCACCCAATCTTGATAATACTTGGTGGTAATGATCAGTACACAAATCCCACTTGGCTCACCAAATTTTGTTCTTCTAGTTTGAAGCGTTCTTCGACAGTAGCAGTTTTTATATTTAGGGTTCACCCTGTTCTCTCATATATAGATAGATGAATTTGGAACTCTAAATCCAACATGGTTTGTAGTAGCTCTTTGAAACTTGACAAAATAAAGGAGTTCTGAGTTTTCTCTCTATGGTTTGTTTCCTCTTCAAGTAGCCCTAGGCACAGACTGTGGAAAAGCACTTTCATTGAGAGTGGTTGCCAGACTTCTAAGATTACAAGTTTCCGAAATACCAGCAAATATTTTTTCACGAAATCTTGATGATACTTGGTGGTAATGATCAGTATACAGATCCCAATTGGCTCACCAAATTTTGTTCTTCTAGGTTGAAGCTTTCGTCTACAGTAGCAGTTTTTATATTTAGGTTTCCCTCTGTTCTCTCCTATATAGATAGATGAATTTGGATCTCTAAATCCAACATGGTTTGTAGTAGCTCTTTGAAACTTGACAATATAAAGGAGTTCTCAGTTTTGTCTCTATGGTTTGTTTCCTCTTCAAGTATCCCTAGGCACAGACTGTGGAAAAGCACTTTCATTGAGATGGGTTGCCAAGCTTCTAAGAATTAACAGTTTAGGAAATACCAGCAAATATTTTTTCACCCAATCTTGATGATACTTGGTGGTAATGATCAGTACACAAATCACACTTGGCTCACCAAATTTTGTTCTTCTAGGTTAAAGCTTTCGTCTACAGTAGCAGTTTTTATATTTAGTTTTCCCTCTGTTCTCTCCTATATAGATAGATGAATTTGGAACTCTAAATTCAACATGGTTTGTAGTAGCTCTTTTAAACTTGACAAAATAAAGGAGTTCTCAGTTTTGTCTCTATGGTTTGTTTCCTCTTCCAGTAGCCCTAGGCACAGACTGTGGAAAGCACTTTCATTGAGAGGGGTTGCCAACCTTCTAAGAAATTACGAGTTTTCGAAATACCAGCAAATATTTTTTCACCCTATCTTGATGATACTTGGTGGTAATGATCAGTACACAGATCCTACTTGGCTCACCAAATTTTGTTCTTCTAGGTTGAAGCGTTCGTCTACAGTAGCAGTTTTTATATTTAGGTTTCACTCTGTTCTCTCATATATAGATAGATGAATTAGGAACTCTAAATCCAACATGGTTTGTAGTAGCTCGTTGAATCTTAACAAAATAAAGGAGTTCTCCGTTTTGTCTCTATAGTTTGTTTCCTCTTCAAGTAGCCCTAGGCACAGACTGTGGAAAAGCACTTTCATTGAGAGGGGTTGCCAAGCTTCTAAGAAATAACGAGTTTCCGAAATACCAGCAAAAATTTTTTCAACCAATCATGATGATACTTGGTGGTAATGATCAGTACACAGATCCCACTTGGCTCACCAAATTTTGTTCTTCTAGGTTGTAGCGTTCGTCTACAGTAGCAGTTTTTATATTTAGGTTTCACTCTGTTCTCTCATATATAGATAGATGAATTAGGAACTCTAAATCCAACATGGTTTGTAGTAGCTCGTTGAATCTTGACAAAATAAAGGAGTTCTCCGTTTTGTCTCTATGGTTTGTTTCCTCTTCAAGTAGCCCTAGGCACAGACTGTGGAAAAGCACTTTAATTGAGAGGGGTTGCTAAGCTTCTAAGAAATTACGAATTTCCGAAATACAAGCAAATATTTTTTCACCCAATCTTGATGATACTTGGTGGTAATTATCAGTGCACAAATCCCACTGGGCTCACCAAATTTTGTTCTTTTAGGTTGAAGCGTTCGTCTACAGTAGCAGTTTTCATATTTAGGTTTCCCTCTGTTCTCTCCTATATAGATAGATGAATTTGGAACTCTAAATCCAACATGGTTTGTAGTAGCTCTTTGAAACTTGACAAAATAAAAAAGTTCTCAGTTTTTTCCCTATGGGTTGTTTCCTCTTCAAGTAGCCCTAGGCAAACACTGTGGAAAAGCACTTTCATTGAGAGGGGTTGCCAAGCTTCTAAGAAATAACGAGTTTCCGAAATACCAGCGAATACTTTTTCACCCAATATTGATGATACTTGGTGGTAATGATCAGTACAGAAATCCCACTTGGCTCACCAAATTTTGTTCTTCTAGGTTGAAGCGTTCGTCGACAGTAGCAGTTCTTATATTTAGGTTTCCCTCTGTTCTCTCCTATATAGATAGATGACTTTGGAACTCTAAATCCAACATGGTTTGTAGTAGCCCTTTGAAACTTGACAAAATAAAGGAGTTCTCAGATTTGTCTCTATGGTTTGTTTCCTCTTCAAGTAGCCCTAGGCACAGACTGTGGAAAAGCACTTTCATTGAGAGGGGTTGCCAAGCTTCTAAGAAATTACGAGTTTCCGAAATACCAGAAATATTTTTTCACCCAATCTTGATGATACTTGGTGGTAATGATCAGTACACAAATCCCACTTGGGTCACGAAATTTTGTTCTTCGAGTTTTAATCTTTCGTCTACAGTAGCAGTTTTTATATTTAGGTTTCCCTCTGTTCTCTCCTATATAGATATATGAATTTGGAACTCTAAATTCAACATGATTTGTAGTAGCTCTTTGAAACTTGACAAAATAAAGGAGTTCTCAGTTTTGTCTCTATGGTTTGTTTCCTTTTCAAGTAGCCCTAGGCACAGACTGTGGAAAGCACTTTCATTGAGTGGGGTTTCCAAGTTCTACGAAATAACGAGTTTCCGAAATACCAGCCAATATTTTTTCACCCAATCTTGATAACACTTGGTGGTAATGATTAGAAAACATGTCCCACTTTGCTCACCAAATTTTGTTCTTCTAGGTTGAAGCGTTCTTCGACAGAAGCAGTTTTTATATTTAGGGTTCACTCTGTTCTCTCATATATAGATAGATATATTTGGAACTCTAAATCCAACATGGTTTGTATAAGCTGTTTGAAACTTGAAAAAATAAAGGAGTTCTGAGTTTTCTCTCTATGGTTTGTTTCCTCTTGAAGTAGACCTAGGCACAGACTGTGGAAAAGCACTTTCATTGAGAGTGGTTGCCAGGCTTCTAAGATTACAAGTTTCCGAAATACCAGCAAATATTTTTTCACCCAATCTTGATGATACTTGGTGGTAATGATCAGTACACAAATCCCACTAGGCTCACCAAATTTTGTTCTTCTAGGTTGAAGCGTTCGTCTACAGTAGCTGTTTTTATATTTAGGTTTCTATCTGTTCTCTCCTATATAGATAGATGAATTTGGAACTCTAAATCCAACATAGATTGTAGTAGCTCTTTGGAACTTGAAAAAATAAAGGAGTTCTCAGTTTTGTCTCTATGGTTTGTTTCCTCTTGAAGTAGACCTAGGCAAAGACTGTGGAAAGCAATTTCATTGATATGGGTTGCCTAGCTTCTAAGAAATAACGAGTTTCCAAAATACCAGCAAATATTTTTTCACCCAATCTTGATGATACTTGGTGGTAATGATCAGTACACAAATCCCACTTGGCTCACCAAATTTTGTTCTTCTAGGTTGAAGCGTTCGTCTACAGTAGCAGTTTTTATATTTAGGTTTCCCTCTGTTCTCTCCTATATAGATAGATGAATTTGGAACTCTAAATCCAACATGGTTTGTAGTAGCTCTTTGAAACTTGACAAAATAAAGGACTTCTCAGTTTTGTCTCTATGGTTTGTTTCCTCTTCAAGTAGCCCTAGGCACAGACTGTGGAAAAGCACTTTCATTGAGAGGGGTTGCCAAGCTTCTAAGAAATAACGAGTTTCCGAAATACCAGCAAAAATTTTTTCAACCAATCATGATGATACTTGGTGGTAATGATCAGTACACAGATCCCACTTGGCTCACCAAATTTTGTTCTTCTAGGTTGTAGCGTTCGTCTACAGTAGCAGTTTTTATATTTAGGTTTCACTCTGTTCTCTCATATATAGATAGATGAATTAGGAACTCTAAATCCAACATGGTTTGTAGTAGCTCGTTGAATCTTGACAAAATAAAGGAGTTCTCCGTTTTGTCTCTATGGTTTGTTTCCTCTTCAAGTAGCCCTAGGCACAGACTGTGGAAAAGCACTTTAATTGAGAGGGGTTGCTAAGCTTCTAAGAAATTACGAATTTCCGAAATACAAGCAAATATTTTTTCACCCAATCTTGATGATACTTGGTGGTAATTATCAGTGCACAAATCCCACTGGGCTCACCAAATTTTGTTCTTTTAGGTTGAAGCGTTCGTCTACAGTAGCAGTTTTCATATTTAGGTTTCCCTCTGTTCTCTCCTATATAGATAGATGAATTTGGAACTCTAAATCCAACATGGTTTGTAGTAGCTCTTTGAAACTTGACAAAATAAAAAAGTTCTCAGTTTTTTCCCTATGGGTTGTTTCCTCTTCAAGTAGCCCTAGGCAAACACTGTGGAAAAGCACTTTCATTGAGAGGGGTTGCCAAGCTTCTAAGAAATAACGAGTTTCCGAAATACCAGCGAATACTTTTTCACCCAATATTGATGATACTTGGTGGTAATGATCAGTACAGAAATCCCACTTGGCTCACCAAATTTTGTTCTTCTAGGTTGAAGCGTTCGTCGACAGTAGCAGTTCTTATATTTAGGTTTCCCTCTGTTCTCTCCTATATAGATAGATGACTTTGGAACTCTAAATCCAACATGGTTTGTAGTAGCCCTTTGAAACTTGACAAAATAAAGGAGTTCTCAGATTTGTCTCTATGGTTTGTTTCCTCTTCAAGTAGCCCTAGGCACAGACTGTGGAAAAGCACTTTCATTGAGAGGGGTTGCCAAGCTTCTAAGAAATTACGAGTTTCCGAAATACCAGAAATATTTTTTCACCCAATCTTGATGATACTTGGTGGTAATGATCAGTACACAAATCCCACTTGGGTCACGAAATTTTGTTCTTCGAGTTTTAATCTTTCGTCTACAGTAGCAGTTTTTATATTTAGGTTTCCCTCTGTTCTCTCCTATATAGATATATGAATTTGGAACTCTAAATTCAACATGATTTGTAGTAGCTCTTTGAAACTTGACAAAATAAAGGAGTTCTCAGTTTTGTCTCTATGGTTTGTTTCCTTTTCAAGTAGCCCTAGGCACAGACTGTGGAAAGCACTTTCATTGAGTGGGGTTTCCAAGTTCTACGAAATAACGAGTTTCCGAAATACCAGCCAATATTTTTTCACCCAATCTTGATAACACTTGGTGGTAATGATTAGAAAACATGTCCCACTTTGCTCACCAAATTTTGTTCTTCTAGGTTGAAGCGTTCTTCGACAGAAGCAGTTTTTATATTTAGGGTTCACTCTGTTCTCTCATATATAGATAGATATATTTGGAACTCTAAATCCAACATGGTTTGTATAAGCTGTTTGAAACTTGAAAAAATAAAGGAGTTCTGAGTTTTCTCTCTATGGTTTGTTTCCTCTTGAAGTAGACCTAGGCACAGACTGTGGAAAAGCACTTTCATTGAGAGTGGTTGCCAGGCTTCTAAGATTACAAGTTTCCGAAATACCAGCAAATATTTTTTCACCCAATCTTGATGATACTTGGTGGTAATGATCAGTACACAAATCCCACTAGGCTCACCAAATTTTGTTCTTCTAGGTTGAAGCGTTCGTCTACAGTAGCTGTTTTTATATTTAGGTTTCTATCTGTTCTCTCCTATATAGATAGATGAATTTGGAACTCTAAATCCAACATAGATTGTAGTAGCTCTTTGGAACTTGAAAAAATAAAGGAGTTCTCAGTTTTGTCTCTATGGTTTGTTTCCTCTTGAAGTAGACCTAGGCAAAGACTGTGGAAAGCAATTTCATTGATATGGGTTGCCTAGCTTCTAAGAAATAACGAGTTTCCAAAATACCAGCAAATATTTTTTCACCCAATCTTGATGATACTTGGTGGTAATGATCAGTACACAAATCCCACTTGGCTCACCAAATTTTGTTCTTCTAGGTTGAAGCGTTCGTCTACAGTAGCAGTTTTTATATTTAGGTTTCCCTCTGTTCTCTCCTATATAGATAGCTGAATTTGGAACTCTAAATCCAAAATGGTTTGTAGTAGCTCTTTGAAACTTGAGAAAATAAAGGAGTTCTCAGTTTTGTTTCTATGTTTTGTTTCCTCTTCAAGTAGCCCTAGGCACAGACTGTGGCAAAGCACTTTCATCGAGAGGGGTTGCCATGCTTCTAAGAAATAACGAGTTTCCGAAATACCAGCAAATATTTTTTCACCCAATCTTGATGATACTTGGTGGTAATTATCAGTACACAAATCCCACTGGGCTCACCAAATTTTGTTCTTCTAGGTTGAAGCGTTCGTCTACAGTAGCAGTTTTTATATTTAGGTTTCCCTCTGTTCTCTCCTATATAGATAGATGAATTTGGAACTCTAAATCCAACATGGTTTGTAGTAGCTCTTTGAAACTTGACAAAATAAAGGAGTTCTCAGTTTTTTCCCTATGGATAGTTTCCTCTTCAAGTAGCCCTAGGCAAACACTGTGGAAAAGCACTTTCATTGAGAGGGGTTGCCAAGCTTCAAAAAATAACGAGTTTCCGAAATACCAGCGAATACTTTTTCACAAAATCTTGATGATACTTGGTGGTAATGATCAGTACACAAATCCCACTTGGCTCACCAAATTTTGTTCTTCTAGGTTGAAGAGTTCGTCTACAGAAGCAGTTTTTATATTTAGGTTTCCCTCTGTTCTCTCCTATATAGATATATGAATTTGGAACTCTAAATCCAACATGGTTTGTAGTAGCTCTTTGAAACTTGACAAAATAAAGGAGTTCTGAGTTTTCTCTCTATGGTTTGTTTCCTCTTCAAGTAGCCCTAGGCACAGACTGTGGAAAAGCACTTTCATTGAGAGTGGTTGCCAGACTTCTAAGATTACAAGTTTCCGAAATACCAGCAAATATTTTTTCACGAAATCTTGATGATACTTGCTGGTAATGATCAGTAAACAGATCCCAATTGGCTCACCAAATTTTGTTCTTCTAGGTTGAAGCGTTCGTCTACAGTAGCAGTTTTTATATTTAGGTTTCCCTCTGTTCTCTCCTATATAGATAGATGAATTTGGAACTCTAAATCCAACATGGTTTGTAGTAGCTCTTTGAAACTTGACAAAATAAAGGAGTTCTCAGTTTTGTCTCTATGGTTTGTTTCCTCTTCAAGTAGCCCTAGGCACAGACTGTGGAAAAGCACTTTCATTGAGATGGGTTGCCAAGCTTCTAAGAATTAACGAGTTTAGGAAATACCAGCAAATATTTTTTCACCCAATCTTGATGATACTTGGTGGTAATGATCAGTACACAAATCACACTTGGCTCACCAAATTTTGTTCTTCTAGGTTAAAGCTTTCGTCTACAGTAGCAGTTTTCATATTTAGTTTTCCCTCTGTTCTCTCCTATATAGATAGATGAATTTGGAACTCTAAATTCAACATGGTTTGTAGTAGCTCTTTTAAACTTGACAAAATAAAGGAGTTCTCAGTTTTGTCTCTATGGTTTGTTTCCTCTTCCAGTAGCCCTAGGCACAGACTGTGGAAAGCACTTTCATTGAGAGGGGTTGCCAAGCTTCTAAGAAATTACGAGTTTTCGAAATACCAGCAAATATTTTTTCACCCTATCTTGATGATACTTGGTGGTAATGATCAGTACACAGATCCTACTTGGCTCACCAAATTTTGTTCTTCTAGGTTGTAGCGTTCGTCTACAGTAGCAGTTTTTATATTTAGGTTTCACTCTGCTCTCTCATATATAGATAGATGAATTAGGAACTCTAAATCCAACATGGTTTGTAGTAGCTCGTTGAATCTTGACAAAATAAAGGAGTTCTCCGTTTTGTCTCTATGGTTTGTTTCCTCTTCAAGTAGCCCTAGGCACAGACTGTGGAAAAGCACTTTAATTGAGAGGGGTTGCTAAGCTTCTAAGAAATTACGAATTTCCGAAATACAAGCAAATATTTTTTCACCCAATCTTGATGATACTTGGTGGTAATTATCAGTGCACAAATCCCACTGGGCTCACCAAATTTTGTTCTTTTAGGTTGAAGCGTTCGTCTACAGTAGCAGTTTTTATATTTAGGTTTCCCTCTGTTCTCTCCTATATAGATAGATGAATTTGGAACTCTAAATCCAACATGGTTTGTAGTAGCTCTTTGAAACTTGACAAAATAAAGGAGTTCTCAGTTTTTTCCCTATGGGTTGTTTCCTCTTCAAGTAGCCCTAGGCAAACACTGTGGAAAAGCACTTTCATTGAGAGGGGTTGCCAAGCTTCTAAGAAATAACGAGTTTCCGAAATACCAGCGAATACTTTTTCACCCAATATTGATGATACTTGGTGGTAATGATCAGTACAGAAATCCCACTTGGCTCACCAATTTTGTTCTTCTAGGTTGAAGCGTTCGTCGACAGTAGCAGTTCTTATATTTAGGTTTCCCTCTGTTCTCTCCTATATAGATAGATGACTTTGGAACTCTAAATCCAACATGGTTTGTAGTAGCCCTTTGAAATTTGACAAAATAAAGGAGTTCTCAGATTTGTCTCTATGGTTTGTTTCCTCTTCAAGTAGCCCTAGGCACAGACTGTGGAAAAGCACTTTCATTGAGAGGGGTTGCCAAGCTTCTAAGAAATTACGAGTTTCCGAAATACCAGCAAATATTTTTTCACCCAATCATGATGATACTTGGTGGTAATGATCAGTACACAAATCCCACTTGGGTCACGAAATTTTGTTCTTCGAGTTTTAATCTTTCGTCTACAGTAGCAGTTTTTATATTTAGGTTTCCCTCTGTTCTCTCCTATATAGATATATGAATTTGGAACTCTAAATTCAACATGATTTGTAGTAGCTCTTTGAAACTTGACAAAATAAAGGAGTTCTCAGTTTTGTCTCTATGGTTAGTTTCCTTTTCAAGTAGCCCTAGGCACAGACTGTGGAAAGCACTTTCATTGAGTGGGGTTTCCAAGTTCTACGAAATAACGAGTTTCCGAAATACCAGCCAATATTTTTTCACCCAATCTTGATAACACTTGGTGGTAATGATCAGAAAACATGTCCCACTTTGCTCACCAAATTTTGTTCTTCTAGGTTGAAGCGTTCTTCGACAGAAGCAGTTTTTATATTTAGGGTTCACTCTGTTCTCTCATATATAGATAGATATATTTGGAACTCTAAATCCAACATGGTTTGTATAAGCTGTTTGAAACTTGAAAAAATAAAGGAGTTCTGAGTTTTCTCTCTATGGTTTGTTTCCTCTTGAAGTAGACCTAGGCACAGACTGTGGAAAAGCACTTTTTTTGAGAGTGGTTGCCAGGCTTCTAAGATTACAAGTTTCCGAAATACCAGCAAAAATTTTTTCAACCAATCTTGATGATACTTGGTGGTAATGATCAGTACACAAATCCCACTAGGCTCACCAAATTTTGTTCTTCTAGGTTGAAGCGTTCGTCTACAGTAGCTGTTTTTATATTTAGGTTTCTATCTGTTCTCTCCTATATAGATAGATGAATTTGGAACTCTAAATCCAACATAGATTGTAGTAGCTCTTTGGAACTTGAAAAAATAAAGGAGTTCTCAGTTTTGTCTCTATGGTTTGTTTCCTCTTGAAGTAGACCTAGGCACAGACTGTGGAAAGCAATTTCATTGATATGGGTTGCCAAGCTTCTAAGAAATAACGAGTTTCCAAAATACCAGCAAATATTTTTTCACCCAATCTTGATGATACTTGGTGGTAATGATCAGTACACAAATCCCACTTGGCTCACCAAATTTTGTTCTTCTAGGTTGAAGCGTTCGTCTACAGTAGCAGTTTTTATATTTAGGTTTCCCTCTGTTCTCTCCTATATAGATAGCTGAATTTGGAACTCTAAATCCAAAATGGTTTGTAGTAGCTCTTTGAAACTTGAGAAAATGAAGGAGTTCTCAGTTTTGTTTCTATGTTTTGTTTCCTCTTCAAGTAGCCCTAGGCACAGACTGTGGCAAAGCACTTTCATCGAGAGGGGTTGCCATGCTTCTAAGAAATAACGAGTTTCCGAAATACCAGCAAATATTTTTTCACCCAATCTTGATGATACTTGGTGGTAATTA
Source organism: Callospermophilus lateralis (assembly GCF_048772815.1). Classification (NCBI taxonomy): domain Eukaryota; kingdom Metazoa; phylum Chordata; class Mammalia; order Rodentia; family Sciuridae; genus Callospermophilus; species Callospermophilus lateralis. The sequence continues at coordinate 13,509 of NW_027511684.1, forward strand.
TCAGTACACAAATCCCACTGGGCTCACCATATTTTGTTCTTCTAGGTTGAAGCGTTCGTCTACAGTAGCAGTTTTTATATTTAGGTTTCCCTCTGTTCTCTCCTATATAGATAGATGAATTTGGAACTCTAAATCCAACATGGTTTGTAGTAGCTCTTTGAAACTTGACAAAATAAAGGAGTTCTCAGTTTTTTCCCTATGGATAGTTTCCTCTTCAAGTAGCCCTAGGCAAACACTGTGGAAAAGCACTTTCATTGAGAGGGGTTGCCAAGCTTCAAAAAATAACGAGTTTCCGAAATACCAGCGAATACTTTTTCACAAAATCTTGATGATACTTGGTGGTAATGATCAGTACACAAATCCCACTTGGCTCACCAAATTTTGTTCTTCTAGGTTGAAGAGTTCGTCTACAGAAGCAGTTTTTATATTTAGGTTTCCCTCTGTTCTCTCCTATATAGATATATGAATTTGGAACTCTAAATCCAACATGGTTTGTAGTAGCTCTTTGAAACTTGACAAAATAAAGGAGTTCTCAGATTTGTCTCTATGGTTTGTTTCCTCTTCAAGTAGCCCTAGGCACAGACTGTGGAAAAGCACTTTCATTGAGAGGGGTTGCCAAGCTTCTAAGAAATAATGAGTTTCCGAAATACCAGCAAAAATTTTTTCAACCAATCTTGATGATACTTGGTGGTAATGATCAGTACACAGATCCTACTTGGCTCACCAAATTTTGTTCTTCTAGGTTGAAGCGTTCGTCTACAGTAGCAGTTTTTATATTTAGGTTTCACTCTGTTCTCTCATATAGAGATAGATGAATTAGGAACTCTAAATCCAACATGGTTTGTAGTAGCTCGTTGAATCTTGACAAAATAAAGGAGTTCTCCTTTTTGTCTCTATGGTTTGTTTCCTCTTCATGTAGCCCTAGGCACAGACTGTGGAAAAGCACTTTCATTGAGAGGGGTTGCCAAGCTTCTAAGAAATAACGAGTTTCCGAAATACCAGCAAAAATTTTTTCAACCAATCATGATGATACTTGGTGGTAATGATCAGTACACAGATCCCACTTGGCTCACCAAATTTTGTTCTTCTAGGTTGTAGCGTTCGTCTACAGTAGCAGTTTTTATATTTAGGTTTCACTCTGTTCTCTCATATATAGATAGATGAATTAGGAACTCTAAATCCAACATGGTTTGTAGTAGCTCGTTGAATCTTGACAAAATAAAGGAGTTCTCCGTTTTGTCTCTATGGTTTGTTTCCTCTTCAAGTAGCCCTAGGCACAGACTGTGGAAAAGCACTTTAATTGAGAGGGGTTGCTAAGCTTCTAAGAAATTACGAATTTCCGAAATACAAGCAAATATTTTTTCACCCAATCTTGATGATACTTGGTGGTAATTATCAGTGCACAAATCCCACTGGGCTCACCAAATTTTGTTCTTCTAGGTTGAAGCGTTCGTCTACAGTAGCAGTTTTTATATTTAGGTTTCCCTCTGTTCTCTCCTATGTAGATAGATGAATTTGGAACTCTAAATCCAACATGGTTTGTAGTAGCTCTTTGAAACTTGACAAAATAAAGGAGTTCTCAGTTTTTTCCCTATGGGTTGTTTCCTCTTCAAGTAGCCCTAGGCAAACACTGTGGAAAAGCACTTTCATTGAGAGGGGTTGCCAAGCTTCTAAGAAATAACGAGTTTCCGAAATACCAGCGAATACTTTTTCACCCAATATTGATGATACTTGGTGGTAATGATCAGTACAGAAATCCCACTTGGCTCACCAAATTTTGTTCTTCTAGGTTGAAGCGTTCGTCGACAGTAGCAGTTCTTATATCTAGGTTTCCCTCTGTTCTCTCCTATATAAATAGATGACTTTGGAACTCTAAATCCAACATGGTTTGTAGTAGCCCTTTGAAACTTCACAAATAAAGGAGTTCTCAGATTTGTCTCTATGGTTTGTTTCCTCTTCAAGTAGCCCTAGGCACAGACTGTGGAAAAGCACTTTCATTGAGAGGGGTTGCCAAGCTTCTAAGAAATTACGAGTTTCTGAAATACCAGCAAATATTTTTTCACCCAATCTTGATGATACTTGGTGGTAATGATCAGTACACAAATCCCACTTGGGTCACGAAATTTTGTTCTTCGAGTTTGAAGCTTTCCTCTACAGTAGCAGTTTTTATATTTAGGTTTCCCTCTGTTCTCTCCTATATAGATAGATGAATTTGGAACTCTAAATTCAACATGATTTGTAGTAGCTCTTTGAAACTTGACAAAATAAAGGAGTTCTCAGTTTTGTCTCTATGGTTTGTTTCCTTTTCAAGTAGCCCTAGGCACAGACTGTGGAAAGCACTTTCATTGAGTGGGGTTTCCAAGTTCTACGAAATAACGAGTTTCCGAAATACCAGCCAATATTTTTTAACCCAATCTTGATAACACTTGGTGGTAATGATCAGTAAACAAGTCCCACTTTGCTCACCAAATTTTGTTCTTCTAAGTTGAAGCGTTCTTCGACAGAAGCAGTTTTTATATTTAGGGTTCACTCTGTTCTCTCATATATAGATAGATATATTTGGAACTCTAAATCCAACATGGTTTGTATAAGCTCTTTGAAACTTGAAAAAATAAAGGAGTTCTGAGTTTTCTCTCTATGGTTTGTTTCCTCTTGAAGTAGACCTAGGCACAGTCTGTGGAAAAGCACTTTCATTGAGAGTGGTTGCCAGGCTTCTAAGATTACAAGTTTCCGAAATACCAGCAAATATTTTTTCACCCAATCTTGATGATAATTGGTGGTAATGATCAGTACACAAATCCCACTAGGCTCACCAAATTTTGTTCTTCTAGGTTGAAGCGTTCGTCTACAGTAGCTGTTTTTATATTTAGGTTTCTATCTGTTCTCTCCTATATAGATAGATGAATTTGGAACTCTAAATCCAACATAGATTGTAGTAGCTCTTTGGAACTTGAAAAAATAAAGGAGTTCTCAGTTTTGTCTCTATGGTTTGTTTCCTCTTCAAGTAGCCCTAGGCACAGACTGTGGAAAAGCACTTTCATCGAGAGGGGTTGCCATGCTTCAAAGAAATAACGAGTTTCCGAAATACCAGCAAATATTTTTTCACCCAATCTTGATGATACTTGGTGGTAATTATCAGTACACAAATCCCACTGGGCTCACCAAATTTTGTTCTTCTAGGTTGAAGCGTTCGTCTACAGTAGCAGTTTTTATATTTAGGTTTCCCTCTGTTCTCTCCTATATAGATAGATGAATTTGGAACTCTAAATCCAACATGGTTTGTAGTAGCTCTTTGAACCTTGACAAAATAAAGGAGTTCTCAATTTTTTTCCCTATGGATTGTTTCCTCTTCAAGTAGCCCTAGGCAAACACTGTGGAAAAGCACTTTCATTGAGAGGGTTTGCCAAGCTTCTAAGAAATAACGAGTTTCCGAGATACCAGCGAATACTTTTTCACCCAATCTTGATGATACTTGGTGGTAATGATCAGTACACAAATCCCACTTGGCTCACCAAATTTTGTTCTTCTAGGTTGAAGAGTTCGTCTACAGAAGCAGTTTTCATATTTAGGTTTCCCTCCGTTCTCTCCTATATAGATAGCTGAATTTGGAACTCTAAATCCAACATGGTTTGTAGTAGCTCTTTGAAACTTGACAAAATAAAGGAGTTCTCAGATTTGTCTCTATGGTTTGTTTCCTCTTCAAATAGCCCTAGGCACAGACTGTGGAAAAGCACTTTCATTGAGAGGGGTTGCCAAGCTTCTAAGAAATAACGAGTTTCCGAAATACCAGCAAAAATTTTTTCAACCAATCTGGATGATACTTGGTGGTAATGATCAGTACACAGATCCCACTTGGCTCACCAAATTTTGTTCTTCTAGGTTGAAGCGTTCGTCTACAGTAGCAGTTTTTATATTTAGGTTTCACTCTGTTCTCTCATATATAGATAGATGAATTAGGAACTCTAAATCCAACATGGTTTGTACTACCTCGTTGAAACTTGACAAAATGAAGGAGTTCTCCGTTTTTTCTCTATGGTTTGTTTCCTCTTCAAGTAGCCCTAGGCACAGACTGTGGAAAGCACTTTCATTGAGATGGGCTGCCAAGCTTCTAAGAAACAACGAGTTTCCGAAATACCAGCAAATATTTTTTCACCCAATCTTGATGATACTTGGTGGTAATGATCAGTACACAAATCCCACTTGGCTCACCAAATTTTATTCTTCTAGGTGGAAGCGTTCGTCTACAATAGCAGTTTTTATATTTAGGTTTCCCTCTGTTCTCTCCTATATAGATAGATGAATTTGGAACACTAAATCCAACAGGGTTTACAGTAGCTCTTTGAAACTTGACAAAATAAAGGAGTTCTCAGTTTTCTCTCTATGGGTTGTTTCCTCTTCAAGTAGCCCTAGGCACAGAATGTGGAAAAGCACTTTCATTTAGAGGGGTTGCCAAGCTTCTAAGAAATAACGAGTTTCCGAAATACCAGCAAATATTTTTTCACCCAATCTTGATGATACTTGGTGGTTATGATCAGTACACAAGTCCCACTTGGCTCACAAAATTTTTTTCTTCTAGGTTGAAGCGTTCTTCGACAGTAGCAGTTCTTATATTTAGGTTTCCCTCTGTTCTCTCCTATATAGATAGATGAATTTGGAACTCTAAATCCAACATGGTTTGTAGTAGCCCTTTGAAACTTGACAAAATAAAGGAGTTCTCAGATTTGTCTCTATGGTTTGTTTCCTCTTCAAGTAGCCCTATGCACAGACTGTGGAAAAGCACTTTCATTGAGAGTGGTTGCCAGGCTTCTAAGAAATTCCAAGTGTCCGAAATACCAGCAAATATTTTTTCACCCAATCTTGATGATACTTGGTGGTAATGATCAGTACACAAATCCCACTAGGCTCACCAAATTTTGTTCTTCTAGTTTGAAGCGTTCGTCTACAGTAGCTGTTTTTATATTTAGGTTTCTCTCCATTCTCTCCTATATAGATAGATGAATTTGGAACTCTAAATCCAACATGGATTGTAGTAGCTCTTTGAAACTTGAAAAAATAAAGGAGTTCTCAGTTTTGTCTCTATGGTTTGTTTCCTCTTCAAGTAGCCCTAGGCACAGACTGTGGAAAAGCACTTTCATTGAGAGGGGTTGCCAACCTTCTAAGAAATAACGAGTTTCCGAAATACCAGCAAAAATTTTTTCAACGAATCTTGATGATACTTGGTGGTAATGATCAGTACACAGATCCCACTTGGCTCACCAAATTTTGTTCTTCTAGGTTGAAGCGTTCGTCTACAGTAGCAGTTTTTATATTTAGGTTTCACTCTGTTCTCTCATATATAGATAGATGAATTAGGAACTCTAAATCCAACAGGGTTTATAGTAGCTCTTTGAAACTTGACAAAATAAAGGAGTTCTCAGTTTTCTCTCTATGGTTTGTTTCCTCTTCAAGTAGCCCAAGGCACAGAATGTGGAAAAGCACTTTCATTCAGAGGGGTTGCCAAGCTTCTAAGAAATAACGAATTTCCGAAATACCAGCAAATATTTTTTCACCCAATCTTGATGATACTTGGTGGTAATGATCAGTACACAAATCCCACTTGGCTCACCAAATTTTGTTCTTCTAGGTTGAAGCGTTCGTCTACAGTAGCAGTTTTTATATTTAGGTTTCACTCTGTTCTCTCATATATAGATAGATGAATTTGGAACACTAAATCCAACATGGTTTGTAGTAGCTCTTTGAAACTTGACAAAATAAAGGTTTTCTCAGTTTTGTCTCTATGGTTTGTGTCCTCTTCAAGTAGCCCTAGGCTCACACTGTGGAAAAGCACTTTCATTGAGAGGGGTTGCCATGCTTCTAAGAAATAACTAGTTTCCGAAATACCAGCAAATATTTTTTCACCCAATCTTGATGATACTTTGTGGTAATGATCAGTACAGAAATCCCACTTGGCTCACCAAATTTTGTTTTTCTAGTTTGAAGCTTTCGTCTACAGTAGCAGTTTTTATATTTAGGTTTCCCTCTGTTCTCTCCTATATAGATAGATGAATTTGGAACTCTAAATCCAACATGGTTTGTAGTAGCTCTTTGAAACTTGACAAAATAAAGGAGTTCTTAGTTTTGTCTCTATGTTTTGTTTCCTCTTCAAGTAGCCGTAGGCACAGACTGTGGAAAGCAATTTCATTGATATGGGTTGCCAAGCTTCTAAGAAATAACGAGTTTCCAAAATACCAGCAAATATTTTTTCACCCAATCTTGATGATACTTGGTGGTAATGATCAGTACACAAATCCCACTTGGCTCAACAAATTTTGTTCTTCTAGGTTGAAACGTTCGTCTACAATAGCAGTTTTTATATTTAGGTTTCCCTCTGTTCTCTCCTCTATAGATAGCTGAATTTGGAACTCTAAATCCAACATGGTTTGTAGTAGCTCTTTGAAACTTGACAAAATAAAAGAGTTCTCAGTTTTGTCCCTATGGATTGTTTCCTCTTCAAGTAGCCCTAGGCAAACACTGTGGAAAAGCACTTTCATTGAGAGGGGTTGCCAAGCTTCTAAGAAATAACGAGTTTCCGAAATACCAGCAAATACTTTTTCACCCCATCTTGATGATACTTGGTGGTAATGATCAGTACACAAATCCCACTTGGCTCACCAAATTTTGTTCTTCTAGGTGAAGAGTTCGTCTACAGAAGCAGTTTTTATATTTAGGTTTCCCTCTGTTCTGTCCTATATAGATATATGAATTTGGAACTCTAAATCCAACATGGTTTGTAGTAGCTCTTTGAAACTTGAGAAAATAAAGGAGTTCTCAGTTTTGTTTCTATGTTTTGTTTCCTCTTCAAGTAGCCCTAGGCACAGACTGTGGAAAAGCACTTTCATTGAGAGTGGTTGCCAGGCTTCTAAGAAATTACAAGTTTCCGAAATACCAGCAATATTTTTTCACCCAATCTTGATGATACTTGGTGGTAATGATCAGTACACAAATCCCACTAGGCTCACCAAATTTTGTTCTTCTAGGTTGAAGCGTTCGTCTATAGTAGCTGTTTTTATATTTAGGTTTCTCTCTGTTCTCTCCCATATAGATAGATGAATTTGGAACTCTAAATCCAACATGGGTTGTAGTAGCTCTTTGAAACTTGAAAAAATAAAGGAGTTCTCAGTTTTGTCTCTATGGTTTGTTTCCTCTTCAAGTAGCCCTAGGCACAGACTGTGGAAAAGCACTTTCATTTAGAGGGGTTGCCAAGCTTCTAAGAAATAACGAGTTTTCGAAATACCAGCAAATATTTTTTCACCCAATCTTGATGACACTTGGTGGTAATGATCAGTACACAAATCCCACTTGGCTCACCAAATTTTGTTCTTCTAGGTTGAAGCGTTCGTCTACAGTAGCAGTTTTTATATTTAGGTTTCACTCTGTTCTCTCATATATAGATAGATGAATTTAGAACACTAAATCCAACATGGTTTGTAGTAGCTCTTTGGAACTTGACAAAATAAAGGTTTTCTCAATTTTGTCTCTATGGTTTGTTTCCTCTTCAAGTAGCCCTAGGCACAGACTGTGGAAAAGCACTTTCACTGAGCGTGGTTGCCAATTTCTAAGAAATTACAAGTTTCCGAAACACCAGCAAATATTTTTTCACCCAATCTTGATGATACTAGGTGGTAATGATCAGTACACAAATCCCACTTGGCTCACCAAATTTTGTTCTTCTAGGTTGAAACGTTCGTCTACAGTAGCAGTTTTTATATTTAGGTTTCCCTCTGTTCTCTCCTGTATAGATAGATGAATTTGGAACTCTAAATCCAACATGGTTTGTAGTAGCTCTTTGAAACTTGACAAAATAAAGGAGTTCTCAGTTTTGTCCCTATGGATTGTTTCCTCTTCAAGTAGCCCTAGGCAAACACTGTGGAAAAGCACTTTCATTGAGAGGGGTTGCCAAGCTTCTAAGAAATAACGAGTTTCCGAAATACCAGCAAATACTTTTTCACCCAATCTTGATGATACTTGGTGGTAATGATCAGTACACAAGTCCCACTTGGCTCACCAAATTTTGTTCTTCTATGTTGAAGAGTTCGTCTACAGAAGCAGTTTTTATATTTAGGTTTCCCTCTGTTCTGTCCTATATACATATATGAATTTGGAACTCTAAATCCAACATGGTTTGTAGTAGCTCTTTGAAACTTGACAAAATAAAGGAGTTCTCAGTTTTGTTTCTATGTTTTGTTTCCTCTTCAAGTAGCCATAGGCACAGACTGTGGAAAAGCACTTTCATTGAGAGTGGTTGCCAGGCTTCTAAGAAATTCCAAGTGTCCGAAATACCAGCAAATATTTTTTCACCCAATCTTGATGATACTTGGTGGTAATGATCAGTACACAAATCCCACTAGGCTCACCAAATTTTGTTCTTCTAGTTTGAAGCGTTCGTCTACAGTAGCTGTTTTTATATTTAGGTTTCTCTCCATTCTCTCCTATATAGATAGATGAATTTGGAACTCTAAATCCAACATGGATTGTAGTGGCTCTTTGAAACTTGAAAAAATAAAGGAGTTCTCAGTTTTGTCTCTATGGTTTGTTTCCTCTTCAAGTAGCCCTAGGCACAGACTGTGGAAAAGCACTTTCATTGAGAGGGGTTGCCAAGCTTCTAAGAAATAACGAGTTTCCGAAATACCAGCAAAAATTTTTTCAACCAATCTTGATGATACTTGGTGGTAATGATCAGTACACAGATCCCAATTGGCTCACCAAATTTTGTTCTTCTAGGTTGAAGCGTTCGTCTACAGTAGCAGTTTTTATATTTAGGTTTCACTCTGTTCTCTCATATATAGATAGATGAATTAGGAACTCTAAATCCAACAGGGTTTATAGTAGCTCTTTGAAACTTGACAAAATAAAGGAGTTCTCAGTTTTCTCTCTATGGTTTGTTTCCTCTTCAAGTAGCCCAAGGCACAGAATGTGGAAAAGCACTTTCATTCAGAGGGGTTGCCAAGCTTCTAAGAAATAACGAGTTTCCGAAATACCAGCAAATATTTTTTCACCCAATCTTGATGATACTTGGTGGTAATGATCAGTACACAAATCCCACTTG
>NW_027511685.1:0-22538 GCF_048772815.1 Callospermophilus lateralis
AGCCAAGTGGGCTTAGTGAACTGATCATTACCACCAAGTATCATCAAGATTTGGTGAAAAAATGTTTGCTGAGATTTCAGAAAACGAGTAGTTTTTTGGAAGCTTGGCAACCCCTTTCAAACGAAAGTGTTCTTCGCCAGTCTCTGCATGGGGTACTTCAAGAGGAAACAAACCATAGAGATAGAACTTAGAACTACTTCATTTTGTCAAGTTTCACGGAGCTAGCACAAACCGTGTTTGATTTAGAGTTTCAAACACATCTATCTATATAGCAGAAAACAGAGTGAAACCTAAAATTCAAACTGTTACTGGAAACGAACGCTTGAACCTAGAAGATTGAAAGTTGGGCAGCCAAGTGGGATTAGTGAACTGATCATTACCACCAAGTATCATCAAGATTTGGTGAAAAAATGTTTGCTGAGATTTCAGCAAACTAGTAGTTTTTTGGAAGCTTGGCAACCCCTTTAAAACGAAAGTGTTTTTCGCCAGTCTCTGCATGGGGTACTTCAAGAGGAAACAAACCATAGAGATAGAACTTAGATCTACTTCATTTGGTCAAGTTTCAAGGAGCTAGCGCAAACCGTGTTTGATTTAGAGTTTCAAACATATCTATCTATATAGCAGAAAACAGAGTGAAACAAAAAAATTCAAAGTGTTACTGGAAACGAACGCTTGAACCTAGAAGAGTGAAAATTGGGCAGCCAAGTGGGCTTAGTGAACTGATCATTACCACCAAGTATCATCAAGATTTGGTGAAAAAATTGTTGCTGAGATTTCAGCAAACTAGTAGTTTTTTGTAAGCTTGGCAACCCCTTTCAAACGAAAGTGTTCTTCTCCAGTCTCTGCATGGGGTACTTCAAGAGGAAAGAAACCATAGAGATAGAACTTAGAACTACTTCATTTGGTCAAGTTTCAAGGAGCTAGCACAAACCGTGTTTGATTTAGAGTTTCAAACACATCTATCTATATAGCAGAAAACAGAGTGAAACCTAAAAATTCAAAGTGTTACTGGAAACGAACGCTTGAACCTAGAAGAGTGAAAATTGGGCAGCCAAGTGGGCTTAGTGAACTGATCATTACCACCAAGTATCATCAAGATTTGGTGAAAAAATTGTTGCTGAGATTTCAGCAAACTAGTAGTTTTTTGTAAGCTTGGCAACCCCTTTCAAACGAAAGTGTTCTTCGCCAGTCTCTGCATGGGGTACTTCAAGAGGAAACAAACCATAGAGATAGAACTTAGAACTACTTCATTTGGTCAGGTTTCAAGGAGCTAGCACAAACCGTGTTTGATTTAGAGTTTCAAACACATCTATCTATATTGCAGAAAACAGACTGAAACCTAAAAATTCAAAGTGTTACTGGAAACGAACGCTTGAACCTAGAAGAGTGAAAGTTGGGCAGCCAAGTGGGATTAGTGAACTGATCATTACCACCAAGTATCATCAAGATTTGGTGAAAAAATTGTTTGCTGAGATTGCAGCAAACTAGTAGTTTTTTGGAAGCATGGCAACCCCTTTCAAACGAAAGTGTTTTTCGCCAGTTTCTGCATGAGGTACTTCAAGAGGAAACAAACCATAGAGATAGACCTTAGAACTACTTCATTTTGTCAAGTTTCAAGGAGCTAGCACAAACCGTGTTTGATTTAGAGTTTCAAACACATCTATCTATATAGCAGAAAACAGAGTGAAACCTAAAAATTCAAAGTGTTACTGGAAACGAACGCTTGAACCTAGAAGAGTGAAAATTGGGCAGCCAAGTGGGCTTAGTGAACTGATCATTACCACCAAGTATCATCAAGATTTGGTGAAAAAATTGTTGCTGAGATTTCAGCAAACTAGTAGTTTTTTGTAAGCTTGGCAACCCCTTTCAAACGAAAGTGTTCTTCGCCAGTCTCTGCATGGGGTACTTCAAGAGGAAACAAACCATAGAGATAGAACTTAGAACTACTTCATTTGGTCAGGTTTCAAGGAGCTAGCACAAACCGTGTTTGATTTAGAGTTTCAAACACATCTATCTATATTGCAGAAAACAGACTGAAACCTAAAAATTCAAAGTGTTACTGGAAACGAACGCTTGAACCTAGAAGAGTGAAAGTTGGGCAGCCAAGTGGGATTAGTGAACTGATCATTACCACCAAGTATCATCAAGATTTGGTGAAAAAATTGTTTGCTGAGATTGCAGCAAACTAGTAGTTTTTTGGAAGCATGGCAACCCCTTTCAAACGAAAGTGTTTTTCGCCAGTTTCTGCATGAGGTACTTCAAGAGGAAACAAACCATAGAGATAGACCTTAGAACTACTTCATTTTGTCAAGTTTCAAGGAGCTAGCACAAACCGTGTTTGATTTAGAGTTTCAAACACATCTATCTATATAGCAGAAAACAGAGTGAAACCTAAAAATTCAAAGTGTTACTGGAAACGAACGCTTGAACCTAGAAGAGTGAAAATTGGGCAGCCAAGTGGCCTTAGTGAACTGATCATTACCACCAAGTATCATCAAGATTTGGTGAAAAAATGTTTGCTGAGATTTCAGCAAACGAGTAGTTTTTTGGAAGCTTGGCAACCCCTTTCAAACGAAAGTGTTCTTTGCCAGTCTCTGCATGGGGTACTTTAAGAGGAAACAAACCATAGAGATAGAACTTAGATCTACTTCATTTTGTCAAGTTTCACGGAGCTAGCACAAACCATGTTTGATTTAGAGTTTCAAACACATCTATCTATATAGCAGAAAACAGAGTGAAACCTAAACATTCAAACTGTTACTGGAAACGAACGCTTGAACCTAGAAGAGTGAAAGTTGGGCAGCCAAGTGGGCTTAGTGAACTGATCATTACCACCAAGTATCATCAAGATTTGGTGAAAAAATGTTTGCTGAGATTTCAGCAAACTAGTAGTTTTTTGGTAGCTTGGCAACCCCTTTCAAACGAAAGTGTTCTTCGTCAGTCTCTGCATGTGGTACTTCAAGAGGAAACAAACCACAGAGATAGAACTTAGAAATACTTCATTTTGTCAAGTTTCACGGAGCTAGCACAAACCGTGTTTGATTTAGAGTTTCAAACACATCTATCTATATAGCAGAAAACAGAGTGAAACCTAAAAATTCAAAGTGTTACTGGAAACGAACGCTTGAACCTAGAAGAGTGAAAATTGGGCAGCCAAGTGGGCTTAGTGAACTGATCATTACCACCAAGTATCATCAAGATTTAGTGAAAAAATGTTTGCTGAGATTTCAGCAAACGAGTAGTTTTTTGGAAGCTTGGCAACCCCTTTCAAACGAAAGTGTTCTTCGCCAGTCTCTGCATGGTGTACTTCAAGAGGAAACAAACCATAGAGATAGAACTTAGAACTACTTCATTTTGTCAAGTTTCACGGAGCTAGCACAAACCGTGTTTGATTTAGAATTCCAAACACAGCTATCTATGTTGGAGAAAACAGAGTGAAACCTAAAAATTCAAACAGTCACTGGAAACGAAAGCTTCAACCTAGAAGAATAAAATTTGTCAGCCAAGTGGGATTAGTGAACTGATCATTACCACCAAGTATCATCAGGATTTGGTGAAAAAATGTTTGCTGAGATTTCAGCAAACTAGTAGTTTTTTGGAAGCATGGCAACCCCTTTCAAACGAAAGTGTTTTTCGCCAGTTTCTGCATGGGGTACTTCAAGAGGAAACAAACCATAGAGATAGAACTTAGAACTACTTCATTTTGTCAAGTTTCAAGGAGCTAGCAAAAACCGTGTTTGATTTAGAGTTTCAAACACATCTATCTATATAGCAGAAAACAGAGTGAAACCTAAAAATTCAAAGTGTTACTGGAAACGAACGCTTGAACCTAGAAGAGCGAAAATTGGGCAGCCAAGTGGGCTTAGTTAACTGATCATTACCACCAAGTATCATCAAGATTTGGTGAAAAAATGTTTGCTGAGATTCAGCAAACGAGTAGTTTTTTGGAAGCTTGGCAACCCCTTTCAAACGAAAGTGTTCTTCGCCAGTCTCTGCATGGGGTACTTCAAGAGGAAACAAACCATAGAGATAGAACTTAGAACTACTTCATTTTGTCAAGTTTCAAGGAGCTAGCACAAACCGTGTTTGATTTAGAGTTTCAAACACATCTATCTATATAGCAGAAAACAGAGTGAAACCCAAAAATTCAAAGTGTTACTGGAAACGAACGCTTGAACCTAGAAGAGTGAAAATTGGGCAGCCAAGTGGGCTTAGTGAACTGATCATTACCACCAAGTATCATCAAGATTTGGTGAAAAAATGTTTGCTGAGATTTCAGCAAACGAGTAGTTTTTTGGAAGCTTGGCAACCCCTTTCAAACGAAAGTGTTCTTCGCCAGTCTCTGCATGGGGTACTTCAAGAGGAAACAAACCATAGAGATAGAACTTAGAACTACTTCATTTTGTCAAGTTTCACGGAGCTAGCACAAACCGTGTTTGATTTAGAGTTTCAAACACATCTATCTATATAGCAGAAAACAGAGTGAAACCCAAAAATTCAAAGTGTTACTGGAAACGAACGCTTGAACCTAGAAGAGTGAAAATTGGGCAGCCAAGTGGGCTTAGTGAACTGATCATTACCACCAAGTATCATCAAGATTTGGTGAAAAAATTGTTGCTGAGATTTCAGCAAACTAGTAGTTTTTTGTAAGCTTGGCAACCCCTTTCAAACGAAAGTGTTCTTCGCCAGTCTCTGCATGGGGTACTTCAAGAGGAAACAAACCATAGAGATAGAACTTAGAACTACTTCATTTGGTCAGGTTTTAAGGAGCTAGCACAAACCGTGTTTGATTTAGAGTTTCAAACACATCTATCTATATTGCAGAAAACAGACTGAAACCTAAAAATTCAAAGTGTTACTGGAAACGAACGCTTGAACCTAGAAGAGTGAAAGTTGGGCAGCCAAGTGGGATTAGTGAACTGATCATTACCACCAAGTATCATCAAGATTTGGTGAAAAAAATGTTTGCTGAGATTTCAGCAAACTAGTAGTTTTTTGGAAGCATGGCAACCCCTTTCAAACGAAAGTGTTTTTCGCCAGTTTCTGCATGGGGTACTTCAAGAGGAAACAAACCATAGAGATAGAACTTAGAACTACTTCATTTTGTCAAGTTTCAAGGAGCTAGCACAAACCGTGTTTGATTTAGAGTTTCAAACACATCTATCTATATAGCAGAAAACAGAGTGAAACCTAAAAATTCAAAGTGTTACTGGAAACGAACGCTTGAACCTAGAAGAGTGAAAATTGGGCAGCCAAGTGGCCTTAGTGAACTGATCATTACCACCAAGTATCATCAAGATTTGGTGAAAAAATGTTTGCTGAGATTTCAGCAAACGAGTAGTTTTTTGGAAGCTTGGCAACCCCTTTCAAACAAAAGTGTTCTTCGCCAGTCTCTGCATGGGGTACTTCAAGAGGAAACAAACCATAGAGAAAGAACTTAGATCTACTTCATTTTGTCAAGTTTCACGGAGCTAGCACAAACCGTGTTTGATTTAGAGTTTCAAACACATCTATCTATATAGCAGAAAACAGAGTGAAACCTAAAAATTCAAACTGTTACTGGAAACGAACGCTTGAACCTAGAAGAGTGAAAGTTGGGCAGCCAAGTGGGCTTAGGGAACTGATCATTACCACCAAGTATCATCAAGATTTGGTGAAAAAATGGTTGCTGAGATTTCAGCAAACTAGTAGTTTTTTGGTAGCTTGGCAACCCCTTTCAAACGAAAGTGTTCTTCGCCAGTCTCTGCATGGGGTACTTCAAGAGGAAACAAACCACAGAGATAGAACTTAGAAATACTTCATTTTGTCAAGTTTCACGGAGCTAGCACAAACCGTGTTTGATTTAGAGTTTCAAACACATCTATCTATATAGCAGAAAACAGAGTGAAACCTAAAAATTCAAACTGTTACTGGAAACGAACGCTTGAACCTAGAAGAGTGAAAGTTGGGCAGCCAAGTGGGATTAGTGAACTGATAATTACCACCAAGCATCATCAAGATTTGGTGAAAAAATGTTTGCTGAGATTTCAGCAAACTAGTAGTTTTTTGGAAGCATGGCAACCCCTTTCAAACGAAAGTGTTTTTCGCCAGATTCTGCATGGGGTACTTCAAGAGGAAACAAACCATAGATATAGAACTTAGAACTACTTCATTTTGTCAAGTTTCAAGGAGCTAGCACAAACCGTGTTTGATTTAGAGTTTCAAACACATCTATCTATATAGCAGAAAACAGAGTGAAACCCAAAAATTCAAAGTGTTACTGGAAACGAACGCTTGAACCTAGAAGAGTGAAAATTGGGCAGCCAAGTGGGCTTAGTGAACTGATCATTACCACCAAGTATCATCAAGATTTGGTGAAAAAATGTTTGCTGAGATTTCAGAAAACGAGTAGTTTTTTGGAAGCTTGGCAACCCCTTTCAAACGAAAGTGTTCTTCGCCAGTCTCTGCATGGGGTACTTCAAGAGGAAAGAAACCATAGAGATAGAACTTAGAACTACTTCATTTTGTCAAGTTTCACGGAGCTAGCACAAACCGTGTTTGATTTAGAGTTTCAAACACATCTATCTATATAGCAGAAAACAGAGTGAAACCTAAAATTCAAACTGTTACTGGAAACGAACGCTTGAACCTAGAAGATTGAAAGTTGGGCAGCCAAGTGGGATTAGTGAACTGATCATTACCACCAAGTATCATCAAGATTTGGTGAAAAAATGTTTGCTGAGATTTCAGCAAACTAGTAGTTTTTTGGAAGCTTGGCAACCCCTTTCAAACGAAAGTGTTCTTCGCCAGTCTCTGCATGGGGTACTTCAAGAGGAAACAAACCATAGAGATAGAACTTAGAACTACTTCATTTTGTCAAGTTTCACGGAGCTAGCACAAACCGTGTTTGATTTAGAGTTTCAAACACATCTATCTATATAGCAGAAAACAGAGTGAAACCTAAAAATTCAAACTGTTACTGGAAACGAACGCTTGAACCTAGAAGAGTGAAAGTTGGGCAGCCAAGTGGGCTTAGTGAACTGATCATTACCACCAAGTATCATCAAGATTTGGTGAAAAAATGTTTGCTGAGATTTCCGCAAACTAGTAGTTTTTTGGTAGCTTGGCAACCCCTTTCAAACGAAAGTGTTCTTCGCCAGTCTCTGCATGGGGTACTTCAAGAGGAAACAAACCACAGAGATAGAACTTAGAAATACTTCATTTTGTCAAGTTTCACGGAGCTAGCACAAACCGTGTTTGATTTAGAGTTTCAAACACATCTATCTATATAGCAGAAAACAGAGTGAAACCTAAAAATTCAAACTGTTACTGGAAACGAACGCTTGAACCTAGAAGAGTGAAAGTTGGGCAGCCAAGTGGGATTAGTGAACTGATAATTACCACCAAGCATCATCAAGATTTGGTGAAAAAATGTTTGCTGAGATTTCAGCAAACTAGTAGTTTTTTGGAAGCATGGCAACCCCTTTCAAACGAAAGTGTTTTTCGCCAGATTCTGCATGGGGTACTTCAAGAGGAAACAAACCATAGATATAGAACTTAGAACTACTTCATTTTGTCAAGTTTCAAGGAGCTAGCACAAACCGTGTTTGATTTAGAGTTTCAAACACATCTATCTATATAGCAGAAAACAGAGTGAAACCCAAAAATTCAAAGTGTTACTGGAAACGAACGCTTGAACCTAGAAGAGTGAAAATTGGGCAGCCAAGTGGGCTTAGTGAACTGATCATTACCACCAAGTATCATCAAGATTTGGTGAAAAAATGTTTGCTGAGATTTCAGAAAACGAGTAGTTTTTTGGAAGCTTGGCAACCCCTTTCAAACGAAAGTGTTCTTCGCCAGTCTCTGCATGGGGTACTTCAAGAGGAAACAAACCATAGAGATAGAACTTAGAACTACTTCATTTTGTCAAGTTTCACGGAGCTAGCACAAACCGTGTTTGATTTAGAGTTTCAAACACATCTATCTATATAGCAGAAAACAGAGTGAAACCTAAAATTCAAACTGTTACTGGAAACGAACGCTTGAACCTAGAAGATTGAAAGTTGGGCAGCCAAGTGGGATTAGTGAACTGATCATTACCACCAAGTATCATCAAGATTTGGTGAAAAAATGTTTGCTGAGATTTCAGCAAACTAGTAGTTTTTTGGAAGCTTGGCAACCCCTTTAAAACGAAAGTGTTTTTCGCCAGTCTCTGCATGGGGTACTTCAAGAGGAAACAAACCATAGAGATAGAACTTAGATCTACTTCATTTGGTCAAGTTTCAAGGAGCTAGCGCAAACCGTGTTTGATTTAGAGTTTCAAACATATCTATCTATATAGCAGAAAACAGAGTGAAACAAAAAAATTCAAAGTGTTACTGGAAACGAACGCTTGAACCTAGAAGAGTGAAAATTGGGCAGCCAAGTGGGCTTAGTGAACTGATCATTACCACCAAGTATCATCAAGATTTGGTGAAAAAATTGTTGCTGAGATTTCAGCAAACTAGTAGTTTTTTGTAAGCTTGGCAACCCCTTTCAAACGAAAGTGTTCTTCTCCAGTCTCTGCATGGGGTACTTCAAGAGGAAAGAAACCATAGAGATAGAACTTAGAACTACTTCATTTGGTCAAGTTTCAAGGAGCTAGCACAAACCGTGTTTGATTTAGAGTTTCAAACACATCTATCTATATAGCAGAAAACAGAGTGAAACCTAAAAATTCAAAGTGTTACTGGAAACGAACGCTTGAACCTAGAAGAGTGAAAATTGGGCAGCCAAGTGGGCTTAGTGAACTGATCATTACCACCAAGTATCATCAAGATTTGGTGAAAAAATTGTTGCTGAGATTTCAGCAAACTAGTAGTTTTTTGTAAGCTTGGCAACCCCTTTCAAACGAAAGTGTTCTTCGCCAGTCTCTGCATGGGGTACTTCAAGAGGAAACAAACCATAGAGATAGAACTTAGAACTACTTCATTTGGTCAGGTTTCAAGGAGCTAGCACAAACCGTGTTTGATTTAGAGTTTCAAACACATCTATCTATATTGCAGAAAACAGACTGAAACCTAAAAATTCAAAGTGTTACTGGAAACGAACGCTTGAACCTAGAAGAGTGAAAGTTGGGCAGCCAAGTGGGATTAGTGAACTGATCATTACCACCAAGTATCATCAAGATTTGGTGAAAAAATTGTTTGCTGAGATTGCAGCAAACTAGTAGTTTTTTGGAAGCATGGCAACCCCTTTCAAACGAAAGTGTTTTTCGCCAGTTTCTGCATGAGGTACTTCAAGAGGAAACAAACCATAGAGATAGACCTTAGAACTACTTCATTTTGTCAAGTTTCAAGGAGCTAGCACAAACCGTGTTTGATTTAGAGTTTCAAACACATCTATCTATATAGCAGAAAACAGAGTGAAACCTAAAAATTCAAAGTGTTACTGGAAACGAACGCTTGAACCTAGAAGAGTGAAAATTGGGCAGCCAAGTGGGCTTAGTGAACTGATCATTACCACCAAGTATCATCAAGATTTGGTGAAAAAATTGTTGCTGAGATTTCAGCAAACTAGTAGTTTTTTGTAAGCTTGGCAACCCCTTTCAAACGAAAGTGTTCTTCGCCAGTCTCTGCATGGGGTACTTCAAGAGGAAACAAACCATAGAGATAGAACTTAGAACTACTTCATTTGGTCAGGTTTCAAGGAGCTAGCACAAACCGTGTTTGATTTAGAGTTTCAAACACATCTATCTATATTGCAGAAAACAGACTGAAACCTAAAAATTCAAAGTGTTACTGGAAACGAACGCTTGAACCTAGAAGAGTGAAAGTTGGGCAGCCAAGTGGGATTAGTGAACTGATCATTACCACCAAGTATCATCAAGATTTGGTGAAAAAATTGTTTGCTGAGATTGCAGCAAACTAGTAGTTTTTTGGAAGCATGGCAACCCCTTTCAAACGAAAGTGTTTTTCGCCAGTTTCTGCATGAGGTACTTCAAGAGGAAACAAACCATAGAGATAGACCTTAGAACTACTTCATTTTGTCAAGTTTCAAGGAGCTAGCACAAACCGTGTTTGATTTAGAGTTTCAAACACATCTATCTATATAGCAGAAAACAGAGTGAAACCTAAAAATTCAAAGTGTTACTGGAAACGAACGCTTGAACCTAGAAGAGTGAAAATTGGGCAGCCAAGTGGCCTTAGTGAACTGATCATTACCACCAAGTATCATCAAGATTTGGTGAAAAAATGTTTGCTGAGATTTCAGCAAACGAGTAGTTTTTTGGAAGCTTGGCAACCCCTTTCAAACGAAAGTGTTCTTTGCCAGTCTCTGCATGGGGTACTTTAAGAGGAAACAAACCATAGAGATAGAACTTAGATCTACTTCATTTTGTCAAGTTTCACGGAGCTAGCACAAACCATGTTTGATTTAGAGTTTCAAACACATCTATCTATATAGCAGAAAACAGAGTGAAACCTAAACATTCAAACTGTTACTGGAAACGAACGCTTGAACCTAGAAGAGTGAAAGTTGGGCAGCCAAGTGGGCTTAGTGAACTGATCATTACCACCAAGTATCATCAAGATTTGGTGAAAAAATGTTTGCTGAGATTTCAGCAAACTAGTAGTTTTTTGGTAGCTTGGCAACCCCTTTCAAACGAAAGTGTTCTTCGTCAGTCTCTGCATGTGGTACTTCAAGAGGAAACAAACCACAGAGATAGAACTTAGAAATACTTCATTTTGTCAAGTTTCACGGAGCTAGCACAAACCGTGTTTGATTTAGAGTTTCAAACACATCTATCTATATAGCAGAAAACAGAGTGAAACCTAAAAATTCAAAGTGTTACTGGAAACGAACGCTTGAACCTAGAAGAGTGAAAATTGGGCAGCCAAGTGGGCTTAGTGAACTGATCATTACCACCAAGTATCATCAAGATTTAGTGAAAAAATGTTTGCTGAGATTTCAGCAAACGAGTAGTTTTTTGGAAGCTTGGCAACCCCTTTCAAACGAAAGTGTTCTTCGCCAGTCTCTGCATGGTGTACTTCAAGAGGAAACAAACCATAGAGATAGAACTTAGAACTACTTCATTTTGTCAAGTTTCACGGAGCTAGCACAAACCGTGTTTGATTTAGAATTCCAAACACAGCTATCTATGTTGGAGAAAACAGAGTGAAACCTAAAAATTCAAACAGTCACTGGAAACGA
Source organism: Callospermophilus lateralis (assembly GCF_048772815.1). Classification (NCBI taxonomy): domain Eukaryota; kingdom Metazoa; phylum Chordata; class Mammalia; order Rodentia; family Sciuridae; genus Callospermophilus; species Callospermophilus lateralis. The sequence goes on from NW_027511685.1 coordinate 11,170, forward strand.
AAGCTTCAACCTAGAAGAATAAAATTTGTCAGCCAAGTGGGATTAGTGAACTGATCATTACCACCAAGTATCATCAGGATTTGGTGAAAAAATGTTTGCTGAGATTTCAGCAAACTAGTAGTTTTTTGGAAGCATGGCAACCCCTTTCAAACGAAAGTGTTTTTCGCCAGTTTCTGCATGGGGTACTTCAAGAGGAAACAAACCATAGAGATAGAACTTAGAACTACTTCATTTTGTCAAGTTTCAAGGAGCTAGCAAAAACCGTGTTTGATTTAGAGTTTCAAACACATCTATCTATATAGCAGAAAACAGAGTGAAACCTAAAAATTCAAAGTGTTACTGGAAACGAACGCTTGAACCTAGAAGAGCGAAAATTGGGCAGCCAAGTGGGCTTAGTTAACTGATCATTACCACCAAGTATCATCAAGATTTGGTGAAAAAATGTTTGCTGAGATTCAGCAAACGAGTAGTTTTTTGGAAGCTTGGCAACCCCTTTCAAACGAAAGTGTTCTTCGCCAGTCTCTGCATGGGGTACTTCAAGAGGAAACAAACCATAGAGATAGAACTTAGAACTACTTCATTTTGTCAAGTTTCAAGGAGCTAGCACAAACCGTGTTTGATTTAGAGTTTCAAACACATCTATCTATATAGCAGAAAACAGAGTGAAACCCAAAAATTCAAAGTGTTACTGGAAACGAACGCTTGAACCTAGAAGAGTGAAAATTGGGCAGCCAAGTGGGCTTAGTGAACTGATCATTACCACCAAGTATCATCAAGATTTGGTGAAAAAATGTTTGCTGAGATTTCAGCAAACGAGTAGTTTTTTGGAAGCTTGGCAACCCCTTTCAAACGAAAGTGTTCTTCGCCAGTCTCTGCATGGGGTACTTCAAGAGGAAACAAACCATAGAGATAGAACTTAGAACTACTTCATTTTGTCAAGTTTCACGGAGCTAGCACAAACCGTGTTTGATTTAGAGTTTCAAACACATCTATCTATATAGCAGAAAACAGAGTGAAACCCAAAAATTCAAAGTGTTACTGGAAACGAACGCTTGAACCTAGAAGAGTGAAAATTGGGCAGCCAAGTGGGCTTAGTGAACTGATCATTACCACCAAGTATCATCAAGATTTGGTGAAAAAATTGTTGCTGAGATTTCAGCAAACTAGTAGTTTTTTGTAAGCTTGGCAACCCCTTTCAAACGAAAGTGTTCTTCGCCAGTCTCTGCATGGGGTACTTCAAGAGGAAACAAACCATAGAGATAGAACTTAGAACTACTTCATTTGGTCAGGTTTTAAGGAGCTAGCACAAACCGTGTTTGATTTAGAGTTTCAAACACATCTATCTATATTGCAGAAAACAGACTGAAACCTAAAAATTCAAAGTGTTACTGGAAACGAACGCTTGAACCTAGAAGAGTGAAAGTTGGGCAGCCAAGTGGGATTAGTGAACTGATCATTACCACCAAGTATCATCAAGATTTGGTGAAAAAAATGTTTGCTGAGATTTCAGCAAACTAGTAGTTTTTTGGAAGCATGGCAACCCCTTTCAAACGAAAGTGTTTTTCGCCAGTTTCTGCATGGGGTACTTCAAGAGGAAACAAACCATAGAGATAGAACTTAGAACTACTTCATTTTGTCAAGTTTCAAGGAGCTAGCACAAACCGTGTTTGATTTAGAGTTTCAAACACATCTATCTATATAGCAGAAAACAGAGTGAAACCTAAAAATTCAAAGTGTTACTGGAAACGAACGCTTGAACCTAGAAGAGTGAAAATTGGGCAGCCAAGTGGCCTTAGTGAACTGATCATTACCACCAAGTATCATCAAGATTTGGTGAAAAAATGTTTGCTGAGATTTCAGCAAACGAGTAGTTTTTTGGAAGCTTGGCAACCCCTTTCAAACAAAAGTGTTCTTCGCCAGTCTCTGCATGGGGTACTTCAAGAGGAAACAAACCATAGAGAAAGAACTTAGATCTACTTCATTTTGTCAAGTTTCACGGAGCTAGCACAAACCGTGTTTGATTTAGAGTTTCAAACACATCTATCTATATAGCAGAAAACAGAGTGAAACCTAAAAATTCAAACTGTTACTGGAAACGAACGCTTGAACCTAGAAGAGTGAAAGTTGGGCAGCCAAGTGGGCTTAGGGAACTGATCATTACCACCAAGTATCATCAAGATTTGGTGAAAAAATGGTTGCTGAGATTTCAGCAAACTAGTAGTTTTTTGGTAGCTTGGCAACCCCTTTCAAACGAAAGTGTTCTTCGCCAGTCTCTGCATGGGGTACTTCAAGAGGAAACAAACCACAGAGATAGAACTTAGAAATACTTCATTTTGTCAAGTTTCACGGAGCTAGCACAAACCGTGTTTGATTTAGAGTTTCAAACACATCTATCTATATAGCAGAAAACAGAGTGAAACCTATAAATTCAAACTGTTACTGGAAACGAACGCTTGAACCTAGAAGAGTGAAAGTTGGGCAGCCAAGTGGGATTAGTGAACTGATAATTACCACCAAGTATCATCAAGATTTGGTGAAAAAATGTTTGCTGAGATTTCAGCAAACTAGTAGTTTTTTGGAAGCATGGCAACCCCTTTCAAACGAAAGTGTTTTTCGCCAGTTTCTGCATGGGGTACTTCAAGAGGAAACAAACCATAGAGATAGAACTTAGAACTACTTCATTTTGTCAAGTTTCAAGGAGCTAGCACAAACCGTGTTTGATTTAGAGTTTCAAACACATCTATCTATATAGCAGAAAACAGAGTGAAACCTAAAAATTCAAAGTGTTACTGGAAACGAACGCTTGAACCTAGAAGAGTGAAAATTGGGCAGCCAAGTGGGCTTAGTGAACTGATCATTACCACCAAGTATCATCAAGATTTAGTGAAAAAATGTTTGCTGAGATTTCAGCAAACGAGTAGTTTTTTGGAAGCTTGGCAACCCCTTTCAAACGAAAGTGTTCTTCGCCAGTCTCTGCATGGGGTACTTCAAGAGGAAACAAACCATAGAGATAGAACTTAGACTTACTTCATTTTGTCAAGTTTCACGGAGCTAGCACAAACCGTGTTTGATTTAGAATTCCAAACACAGCTATCTATGTTGGAGAAAACAGAGTGAAACCTAAAAATTCAAACAGTCACTGGAAACGAAAGCTTCAACCTAGAAGAATAAAATTTGGGCAGCCAAGTGGGATTAGTGAACTGATCATTACCACCAAGTATCATCAAGATTTGGTGAAAAACTAGTAGTTTTTTGGTAGCTTGGCAACCCCTTTCAAACGAAAGTGTTCTTCGCCAGTCTCTGCATGGGGTACTTCAAGAGGAAACAAACCACAGAGATAGAACTTAGAAATACTTCATTTTGTCAAGTTTCACGGAGCTAGCACAAACCGTGTTGATTTAGAGTTTCAAACACATCTATCTATATAGCAGAAAACAGAGTGAAACCTAAAAATTCAAACTGTTACTGGAAACGAACGCTTGAACCTAGAAGAGTGAAAGTTGGGCAGCCAAGTGGGATTAGTGAACTGATAATTACCACCAAGCATCATCAAGATTTGGTGAAAAAATGTTTGCTGAGATTTCAGCAAACTAGTAGTTTTTTGGAAGCATGGCAACCCCTTTCAAACGAAAGTGTTTTTCGCCAGATTCTGCATGGGGTACTTCAAGAGGAAACAAACCATAGATATAGAACTTAGAACTACTTCATTTTGTCAAGTTTAAAGGAGCTAGCACAAACCGTGTTTGATTTAGAGTTTCAAACACATCTATCTATATAGCAGAAAACAGAGTGAAACCCAAAAATTCAAAGTGTTACTGGAAACGAACGCTTGAACCTAGAAGAGTGAAAATTGGGCAGCCAAGTGGGCTTAGTGAACTGATCATTACCACCAAGTATCATCAAGATTTGGTGAAAAAATGTTTGCTGAGATTTCAGAAAACGAGTAGTTTTTTGGAAGCTTGGCAACCCCTTTCAAACGAAAGTGTTCTTCGCCAGTCTCTGCATGGGGTACTTCAAGAGGAAAGAAACCATAGAGATAGAACTTAGAACTACTTCATTTTGTCAAGTTTCACGGAGCTAGCACAAACCGTGTTTGATTTAGAGTTTCAAACACATCTATCTATATAGCAGAAAACAGAGTGAAACCTAAAATTCAAACTGTTACTGGAAACGAACGCTTGAACCTAGAAGATTGAAAGTTGGGCAGCCAAGTGGGATTAGTGAACTGATCATTACCACCAAGTATCATCAAGATTTGGTGAAAAAATGTTTGCTGAGATTTCAGCAAACTAGTAGTTTTTTGGAAGCTTGGCAACCCCTTTAAAACGAAAGTGTTTTTCGCCAGTCTCTGCATGGGGTACTTCAAGAGGAAACAAACCATAGAGATAGAACTTAGATCTACTTCATTTGGTCAAGTTTCAAGGAGCTAGCGCAAACCGTGTTTGATTTAGAGTTTCAAACATATCTATCTATATAGCAGAAAACAGAGTGAAACAAAAAAATTCAAAGTGTTACTGGAAACGAACGCTTGAACCTAGAAGAGTGAAAATTGGGCAGCCAAGTGGGCTTAGTGAACTGATCATTACCACCAAGTATCATCAAGATTTGGTGAAAAAATGTTTGCTGAGATTTCAGCAAACGAGTAGTTTTTTGGAAGCTTGGCAACCCCTTTCAAACGAAAGTGTTCTTCGCCAGTCTCTGCATGGGGTACTTCAAGAGGAAACAAACCATAGAGATAGAACTTAGAACTACTTCATTTTGTCAAGTTTCACGGAGCTAGCACAAACCGTGTTTGATTTAGAGTTTCAAACACATCTATCTATATAGCAGAAAACAGAGTGAAACATAAAAATTCAAACTGTTACTGGAAACGAACGCTTGAACCTAGAAGAGTGAAAATTGGGCAGCCAAGTGGGCTTAGTGAACTGATCATTACCACCAAGTATCATCAAGATTTGGTGAAAAAATGTTTGCTGAGATTTCAGCAAACGAGTAGTTTTTTGGAAGCTTGGCAACCCCTTTCAAACGAAAGTGTTCTTCGCCAGTCTCTGCATGGGGTACTTCAAGAGGAAACAAACCATAGAGATAGAACTTAGAACTACTTCATTTTGTCAAGTTTCACGGAGCTAGCACAAACCGTGTTTGATTTAGAGTTTCAAACACATCTATCTATATAGCAGAAAACAGAGTGAAACCTAAAAATTCAAACTGTTACTGGAAACGAACGCTTGAACCTAGAAGAGTGAAAGTTGGGCAGCCAAGTGGGCTTAGTGAACTGATCATTACCACCAAGTATCATCAAGATTTGGTGAAAAAATGTTTGCTGAGATTTCAGCAAACTAGTAGTTTTTTGGTAGCTTGGCAACCCCTTTCAAACGAAAGTGTTCTTCGCCAGTCTCTGCATGGGGTACTTCAAGAGGAAACAAACCACAGAGATAGAACTTAGAAATACTTCATTTTGTCAAGTTTCACGGAGCTAGCACAAACCGTGTTTGATTTAGAGTTTCAAACACATCTATCTATATAGCAGAAAACAGAGTGAAACCTAAAAATTCAAACTGTTACTGGAAACGAACGCTTGAACCTAGAAGAGTGAAAGTTGGGCAGCCAAGTGGGCTTAGTGAACTGATCATTACCACCAAGTATCATCAAGATTTGGTGAAAAAATGGTTGCTGAGATTTCAGCAAACTAGTAGTTTTTTGGTAGCTTGGCAACCCCTTTCAAACGAAAGTGTTCTTCGCCAGTCTCTGCATGGGGTACTTCAAGAGGAAACAAACCACAGAGATAGAACTTAGAAATACTTCATTTTGTCAAGTTTCACGGAGCTAGCACAAACCGTGTTTGATTTAGAGTTTCAAACACATCTATCTATATAGCAGAAAACAGAGTGAAACCTAAAAATTCAAACTGTTACTGGAAACGAACGCTTGAACCTAGAAGAGTGAAAGTTGGGCAGCCAAGTGGGATTAGTGAACTGATAATTACCACCAAGCATCATCAAGATTTGGTGAAAAAATGTTTGCTGAGATTTCAGCAAACTAGTAGTTTTTTGGAAGCATGGCAACCCCTTTCAAACGAAAGTGTTTTTCGCCAGATTCTGCATGGGGTACTTCAAGAGGAAACAAACCATAGATATAGAACTTAGAACTACTTCATTTTGTCAAGTTTCAAGGAGCTAGCACAAACCGTGTTTGATTTAGAGTTTCAAACACATCTATCTATATAGCAGAAAACAGAGTGAAACCCAAAAATTCAAAGTGTTACTGGAAACGAACGCTTGAACCTAGAAGAGTGAAAATTGGGCAGCCAAGTGGGCTTAGTGAACTGATCATTACCACCAAGTATCATCAAGATTTGGTGAAAAAATGTTTGCTGAGATTTCAGAAAACGAGTAGTTTTTTGGAAGCTTGGCAACCCCTTTCAAACGAAAGTGTTCTTCGCCAGTCTCTGCATGGGGTACTTCAAGAGGAAAGAAACCATAGAGATAGAACTTAGAACTACTTCATTTTGTCAAGTTTCACGGAGCTAGCACAAACCGTGTTTGATTTAGAGTTTCAAACACATCTATCTATATAGCAGAAAACAGAGTGAAACCTAAAATTCAAACTGTTACTGGAAACGAACGCTTGAACCTAGAAGATTGAAAGTTGGGCAGCCAAGTGGGATTTGTGAACTGATCATTACCACCAAGTATCATCAAGATTTGGTGAAAAAATGTTTGCTGAGATTTCAGCAAACTAGTAGTTTTTTGGAAGCTTGGCAACCCCTTTAAAACGAAAGTGTTTTTCGCCAGTCTCTGCATGGGGTACTTCAAGAGGAAACAAACCATAGAGATAGAACTTAGATCTACTTCATTTGGTCAAGTTTCAAGGAGCTAGCGCAAACCGTGTTTGATTTAGAGTTTCAAACATATCTATCTATATAGCAGAAAACAGAGTGAAACAAAAAAATTCAAAGTGTTACTGGAAACGAACGCTTGAACCTAGAAGAGTGAAAATTGGGCAGCCAAGTGGGCTTAGTGAACTGATCATTACCACCAAGTATCATCAAGATTTGGTGAAAAAATTGTTGCTGAGATTTCAGCAAACTAGTAGTTTTTTGTAAGCTTGGCAACCCCTTTCAAACGAAAGTGTTCTTCTCCAGTCTCTGCATGGGGTACTTCAAGAGGAAAGAAACCATAGAGATAGAACTTAGAACTACTTCATTTGGTCAAGTTTCAAGGAGCTAGCACAAACCGTGTTTGATTTAGAGTTTCAAACACATCTATCTATATTGCAGAAAACAGAGTGAAACCTAAAAATTCAAAGTGTTACTGGAAACGAACGCTTGAACCTAGAAGAGTGAAAGTTGGGCAGCCAAGTGGGCTTAGTGAACTGATCATTACCACCAAGTATCATCAAGATTTGGTGAAAAAATGTTTTCTGAGATTTCAGCAAACGAGTAGTTTTTTGGAAGCTTGGCAACCCCTTTCAAACGAAAGTGTTCTTCGCCAGTCTCTGCATGGGGTACTTCAAGAGGAAACAAACCATAGAGATAGAACTTAGAACTACTTCATTTTGTCAAGTTTCACGGAGCTAGCACAAACCGTGTTTGATTTAGAGTTTCAAACACATCTATCTATATAGCAGAAAACAGAGTGAAACCTAAAAATTCAAACTGTTACTGGAAACGAACGCTTGAACCTAGAAGATTGAAAGTTGGGCAGCCAAGTGGGATTAGTGAACTGATCATTACCACCAAGTATCATCAAGATTTGGTGAAAAAATGTTTGCTGAGATTTCAGCAAACTAGTAGTTTTTTGGAAGCTTGGCAACCCCTTTAAAACGAAAGTGTTTTTCGCCAGTCTCTGCATGGGGTACTTCAAGAGGAAACAAACCATAGAGATAGAACTTAGATCTACTTCATTTGGTCAAGTTTCAAGGAGCTAGCGCAAACCGTGTTTGATTTAGAGTTTCAAGCATATCTGTCTATATAGCAGAAAACAGAGTGAAACATAAAAATTCAAAGTGTTACTGGAAACGAACGCTTGAACCTAGAAGAGTGAAAATTGGGCAGCCAAGTGGGCTTTGTGAACTGATGATTACCACCAAGTATCATCAAGATTTGGTGAAAAAATTGTTGCTGAGATTTCAGCAAACTAGTAGTTTTTTGTAAGCTTGGCAACCCCTTTCAAACGAAAGTGTTCTTCGCCAGTCTCTGCATGGGGTACTTCAAGAGGAAACAAACCATAGAGATAGAACTTAGAACTACTTCATTTGGTCAAGTTTCAAGGAGCTAGCACAAACCGTGTTTTATTTAGAGTTTCAAACACATCTATCTATATTGCAGAAAACAGAGTGAAACCTAAAAATTCAAAGTGTTACTGGAAACGAACGCTTGAACCTAGAAGAGTGAAAGTTGGGCAGCCAAGTGGGATTAGTGAACTGATCATTACCACCAAGTATCATCAAGATTTGGTGAAAAAATGTTTGCTGAGATTTCAGCAAACTAGTAGTTTTTGGTAGCTTGGCAACCCCTTTCAAACGAAAGTGTTCTTCGCCAGTCTCTGCATGGGGTACTTCAAGATTAAACAAACCACAGAGATAGAACTTAGAACTACTTCGTTTTGTCAAGTTTCACGGAGCTAGCACAAACCGTGTTTGATTTAGAGTTTCAAACACATCTATCTATATAGCAGAAAACAGAGTGAAACCTAAAAATTCAAACTGTTACTGGAAACGAACGCTTGAACCTAGAAGAGTGAAAGTTGGTCAGCCAAGTGGGATTAGTGAACTGATCATTACCACCAAGTATCATCAAGATTTGGTGAAAAAATGTTTGCTGAGATTTCAGCAAACTAGTAGTTTTTTGGAAGCATGGCAACCCCTTTCAAACGAAAGTGTTTTTCGCCAGTTTCTGCATGGGGTACTTCAAGAGGAAACAAACCATAGAGATAGAACTTAGAACTACTTCACTTTGTCAAGTTTCAAGGAGCTAGCACAAACCGTGTTTGATTTAGAGTTTCAAACACATCTATCTATATAGCAGAAAACAGAGTGAAACCTAAAAATTCAAAGTGTTACTGGAAACGAACGCTTGAACCTAGAAGAGTGAAAATTGGGCAGCCAAGTGGGCTTAGTGAACTGATCATTACCACCAAGTATCATCAAGATTTGGTGAAAAAATGTTTGCTGAGATTTCAGCAAACGAGTAGCTCTTTGGAAGCTTGGCAACCCCTTTCAAACGAAAGTGTTCTTCGCCAGTCTCTGCATGGGGTACTGCAAGAGGAAACAAACCACAGAGATAGAACTTAGAACTACTTCATTTTGTCAAGTTTCAAGGAGCTAGCACAAACCGTGTTTGATTTAGAATTTCAAACACATCTATCTAAAAAACAGAAAACAGAGTGAAACACCAAAATTCAAAGTGTTACTGGAAACGAACGCTTGAACCTAGAAGAGTGAAAATTGGGCAGCCAAGTGGGCTTAGTGAACTGATCATTACCACCAAGTATCATCAAGATTTGGTGAAAAAATGTTTGCTGAGATTTCAGCAAACGAGTAGTTTTTTGTAAGCTTGGCAACCCCTTTCAAACGAAAGTGTTCTTCGCCAGTCTCTGCATGGGGTACTTCAAGAGGAAACAAACCATAGAGATAGAACTTAGAACTACTTCATTTGGTCAAGTTTCAAGGAGCTAGCACAAACCGTGTTTGATTTAGAGTTTCAAACACATCTATCTATATTGCAGAAAACAGAGTGAAACCTAAAAATTCAAAGTGTTACTGGAAACGAACGCTTGATCCTAGAAGAGTGAAAGTTGGGCAGCCAAGTGGGATTAGTGAACTGATCATTACCACCAAGTATCATCAAGATTTGGTGAAAAAATGTTTGCTGAGATTTCAGCAAACTAGTAGTTTTTTGGTAGCTTGGCAACCCCTTTCAAACGAAAGTGTCCTTCGCCAGTCTCTGCATGGGGTACTTCAAGAGGAAACAAACCATAGAGATAGAACTTAGAACTACTTCATTTGGTCAAGTTTCAAGGAGCTAGCACAAACCGTGTTTGATTTAGAGTTTCAAACACATCTATCTATATAGCAGAAAACAGAGTGAAACCTAAACATTCAAAGTGTTACTGGAAACGAACGCTTGAACCTTGAAGAGTGAAAATTGGGCAGCCAAGTGGCCTTAGTGAACTGATCATTACCACCAAGTATCATCAAGATTTGGTGAAAAAATGTTTGCTGAGATATCAGCAAACGAGTAGTTTTTTGGAAGCTTGGCAACCCCTTTCAAACGAAAGTGTTCTTCGCCAGTCTCTGCATGGGGTACTTCAAGAGGAAACAAACCATAGAGATAGAACTTTGATCTACTTCATTTTGTCAAGTTTCACGGAGCTAGCACAAACCGTGTTTGATTTAGAGTTTCAAACACATCTATCTGTATAGCAGAAAACAGAGTGAAACCTAAAAATTCAAACTGTTACTGGAAATGAACGCTTGAACCTAGAAGATTGAAAGTTGGGCAGCCAAGTGGGATTAGTGAACTGATCATTACCACCAAGTATCATCAAGATTTGGTGAAAAAATGTTTGCTGAGATTTCAGCAAACTAGTAGTTTTTTGGAAGCTTGGCAACCCCTTTAAAACGAAAGGGTTTTTCTCCAGTCTCTGCATGGGGTAATTCAAGAGGAAACAAACCATAGAGATAGAACTTAGAACTACTTCATTTGGTCAAGTTTCAAGGAGCTAGCACAAACCGTGTTTGATTTAGAGTTTCAAACACATCTATCTATATAGCAGAAAACAGAGTGAAACCTAAAAATTCAAAGTGTTACTGGAAACGAACGCTTGAACCTAGAAGAGTGAAAATTGGGCAGCCAAGTGGGCTTAGTGAACTGATCATTACCACCAAGTATCATCAAGATTTGGTGAAAAAATGTTTGCTGAGATTTCAGCAAACGAGTAGTTTTTTGGAAGCTTGGCAACCCCTTTCAAACGAAAGTGTTCTTCGCCAGTCTCTGCATGGGGTACTTCAAGAGGAAACAAACCATAGAAATAGAACTTAGAACTACTTCATTTTGTCACGTTTCACGGAGCTAGCACAAACCGTGTTTGATTTAGAATTCCAAACACAGCTATCTATGTTGGAGAAAACAGAGTGAAACCTAAAAATTCAAAGAGTCACTGGAAACGAAAGCTTCAACCTAGAAGAATAAAATTTGGGCAGCCAAGTGGGATTAGTGAACTGATCATTACCACCAAGTATCATCAAGATTTGGTGAAAAAATGTTTTCCTGAGATTTCAGCAAACTAGTAGTTTTTTGGAAGCTTGGAAACCCCTTTAAAACGAAAGTGTTTTTCGCCAGTCTCTGCATGGGGTACTTCAAGAGG
>NW_027511686.1:0-22537 GCF_048772815.1 Callospermophilus lateralis
TACTACTGGTTTTCTGAATACTCGGCAAATTTTTTCTCATCCGACCTTGATGATCTCTGTGGTAATGATCAGTTCACTAAGTCCACTTAGCTACCCAATTTTCAGTCTTCTAGGATGAAGCGTTCGTTACCAGTAACAGTTTGAATTTTTAGGTTTCACTCTATTTCCTCCTATACAGATAGATGTGTTTTTTAAGTCTAAATCAAACACGGTTTGTGCTAGCTCCTTGAAACTTGACAAAATAAAGTAGTTCTAAGTTCTGTCTTTGTGGTTTGTTTCCTCTTGAAATAGCCACAAGCAAACACTGCGTAAAACACCTTTATTGGAAAGGTGTTCCAAGCTACCAAAATACTACTGGTTTTCTGAATATTCGGCAAATTTTTTTTCATCCGACCTTGATGATCTCTGTGGTAATGATCAGTTCACTAAGTCCACTTAGCTGCCCAATTTTCACTCTTCTAGGATGAAGCGTTCGTTACCAGTAACAGTTTGAATTTTTAGGTTTCACTCTATTTCCTCCTATACAGATAGATGGGTTTTTTAAGTCTAAATCAAACACGGTTTGTGCTAGCTCCTTGAAACGTGACAAAATAAAGTAGTTCTACGTTCTGTCTTTGTGGTTTGTTTCCTCTTGAAATAGGCACAAGCAAAGACTGCGTAAAACACATTCATTGGAAAGGTGTGCCAAGCTTCCAAAAAACTACTGGTTTTCAGAATACTCGGCAAATTTTTTTTCATCCGCCCTTGATGATCTCTGTGGTAATGATCAGTTCACTAAGTCCACTGAGCTGCCCAATTTTCACTCTTCTAGGATGAAGCGTTCGTTACCAGTAACAGTTTGAATTTTTAGGTTTCACTCTATTTCCTCCTATACAGATAGATGTGTTTTTTAAGTCTAAATCAATCATGGTTTGTTCTAGCTCCTTGAAACTTGACAAAATAAAGTTGTGCTAACTTCTGTCTTTGTGGTTTGTTTCCTCTTGAAATAGCCACAAGCAAAGACTGCGTAAAACACATTCATTGGAAAGGTGTTCCAAGCTTCCAAAATACTACTGGTTTTCTGAATACTCGGCAAATTTTTTTTCATCCGACCTTGATGATCTCTGTGGTAATGATCAGTTCACTAAGTCCACTTAGCTGCCCAATTTTCACTCTTCTAGGATGAAGCGTTCATTACCAGTAACAGTTTGAATTTTTAGGTTTCACTCTATTTCCTCCTATACAGATAGATGTGTTTTTTAAGTCTAAATCAAACACGGTTTGTGCTAGCTCCTTGAAACTTGACAAAATAAAGTAGTTCTAAGTTCTGTCTTTGTGGTTTGTTTCCTCTTGAAATAGCCACAAGCAAAGACTGCGTAAAACACATTCATTGGAAAGGTGTTCCAAGCTTCCAAAATACTACTGGTTTTCTGAATACTCGGCAAATTATTTTCATCCGACCTTGATGATCTCTGTGGTAATGATCAGTTCACTAAGTCCACTTAGCTGCACAACTTTCACTCTTCTAGGATGAAGTGTTCGTTACCAGTAACAGTTTGAATTTTTAGGTTTCACTCTATTTCCTCCTATACAGATAGATGTGTTTTTTAAGTCTAAATCAAACACGGTTTGTACTAGCTCCTTGAAACTTGACAAAATAAAGTAGTTCTAAGCTCTGTCTTTGTGGTTTGTTTCCTCTTGAAATAGCCACAAGCAAACACTGCGTAAAACACCTTTATTGGAAAGGTGTTCCAAGCTTCCAAAATGCTACTGGTTTTCTGAATACTCGGCAAATTTCTTTTCATCCGACCTTGATGATCTCTGTGGTAATGATCAGTTCACTAAGTCCACTTAGCTGCCCAACTTTCACTCTTCTAGGATGAAGCGTTCGTTACCAGTAACAGTTTGAATTTTTAGGTTTCACTCTATTTCCTCCTATACAGATAGATGTGTTTTTTAAATCTAAATCAAACACGGTTTGTGCTAGCTCCTTGAAACTTGACAAAATAAAGTAATTCTAAGTTCTGTCTTTGTGGTTTGTTTCCTCTTGAAATAGCCACAAGCAAACACTGCGTAAAACACATTCATTTGAAAGGTGTGCCAAGCTTCCAAAATACTACTGGCTTTCTGAATACTCGGCAAATTTTTTTTCATCCGACCTTGATGATCTCTCTGGTAATGATCAGTTCGCTAAGTCCACTTAGCTGCCCAATTTTCACTCTTCTAGGATGAAGCGTTCGTTACCAGTAACAGTTTGAATTTTTAGGTTTCACTCTATTTCCTCCTATACAGATAGATGTGTTTTTTAAGTCTAAATCAAACACGGTTTGTGCTAGCTCCTTGAAACTTGACAAAATAAAGTAGTTCTAGGTTCTGTCTTTGCGGTTTGTTTCCTCTTGAAATAGCCACAAGCAAACACTGCGTAAAACACATTCATTGGAAAGGTGTGCCAAGCTTCCAAAATACTACTGGTTTTCTGAATACTCGGCAAAGTTTTTTTCATCCGACCTTGATGATCTCTGTGGTAATGATCAGTTCACTAAGTCCACTTAGCTGCCCAACTTTCACTCTTCTAGGATGAAGCGTTCGTTACCAGTAACAGTTTGAATTTTTAGGTTTCACTCTATTTCCTCCTATACAGATAGATGTGTTTTTTAAGTCTAAATCAAACACGGTTTGTGCTAGCTCCTTGAAACTTGACAAAATATAGTAGTTCTAAGTTCTGTCTTTGTGGTTTGTTTCCTCTTGAAATAGCCACAAGCAAAGACTGCGTAAAACACATTCATTGGAAAGGTGTTCCAAGCTTCCAAAATACTACTGGTTTTCTGAATACTCGGCAAATTTTTTTTCATCCGACCTTGATGATCTCTGTGGTAATGATCAGTTCACTAAGTCCACTTAGCTGCACAACTTTCACTCCTCTAGGATGAAGTGCTCGTTACCAGTAACAGGTTGAATTTTTAGGTTTCACTCTATTTCCTCCTATACAGATAGATGTGTTTTTTAAATCTAAATCAAACACGGTTTGTGCTAGCTCCTTGAAACTTGACAAAATAAAGTAATTCTAAGTTCTGTCTTTGTGGTTTGTTTCCTCTTGAAATAGCCACAAGCAAACACTGCGTAAAACACATTCATTGGAAAGGTGTGCCAAGCTTTCCAAAATACTACTGGCTTTCTGAATACTCGGCAAATTTTTTTTCATCCGACCTTGATGATCTCTCTGGTAATGATCAGTTCGCTAAGTCCACTTAGCTGCCCAATTTTCACTCTTCTAGGATGTAGCGTTCGTTACCAGTAACAGTTTGAATTTTTAGGTTTCACTCTATTTCCTCCTATACAGATAGATGTGTTTTTTAAGTCTAAATCAAACACGGTTTGTGCTAGCTCCTTGAAACTTGACAAAATAAAGTAGTTCTAAGTTCTGTCTTTGTGGTTTGTTTCCTCTTGAAATAGCCACAAGGAAACACTGCGTAAAACACCTTTACTGGAAAGGTGTTCCAAGCTTCCAAAATGCTACTGGTTTTCTGAATACTCGGCAAATTTTTTTTCATCCCACCTTGATGATCTCTGTGGTAATGATCAGTTCACTAAGTCCACTTAGCTGCCCAACTTTCACTCTTCTAGGATGAAGCGTTCGTGACCAGTAACAGTTTGAATTTTTAGGTTTCACTCTATTTCCTCCTATACAGATAGATGTGTTTTTTAAGTCTAAATCAAACACGGTTTGTGCTAGCTCCTTGAAATTTGACAAAATAAAGTAATTCTAAGTTCTGTCTTTGTGGTTTGTTTCCTCTTGAAATAGCCACAAGCAAACACTGAGTAAAACACATTCATTGGAAAGGTGTTCCAAGCTTCCAAAATACTACTCGTTTTCTGAATACTCGGCAAATTTTTTTTCATCCGACCTTGATGATCTCTGTGGTAATGATAAGTTCACGAAGTCCACTTAGCTGCCCAATTTTCACTCTTCTAGGATGAAGCGTTCGTTACCAGTAACAGTTTGAATTTTTAGGTTTCACTCTATTTCCTCCTATACAGATAGATGTGTTTTTTAAGTCTAAATCAAACACGGTTTGTGCTAGCTCCTTGAAACTTGACAAAATAAAGTAGTTCTAAGTTCTGTCTTTGTGGTTTGTTTCCTCTTGAAATAGCCACAAGCAAAGACTGCGTAAAACACATTCATTGGAAAGGTGTTCCAAGCTTCCAAAATACTACTGGTTTTCAGAATACTCGGCAAATTTTTTTTCATCCGACCTTGATGATCTCTGTGGTAATGATCAGTTCACTAAGTCCACTTAGCTGCACAACTTTCACTCTTCTAGGATGAAGTGTTCGTTACCAGTAACAGTTTGAATTTTTAGGTTTCACTCTATTTCCTCCTATACAGATAGATGTGTTTTTTAAGTCTAAATCAAACACGGTTTGTGCTAGCTCCTTGAAAATTGACAAAATAAAGTAGTTCTAAGTTCTGTCTTTGTGGTTTGTTTCCTCTTGAAATAGCCACAAGCAAACACTGCGTAAAACACCTTTATTGGAAAGGTGTTCCAAGCTTCCAAAATGCTACTGGTTTTCTGAATACTCGGCAAATTTCTTTTCATCCGACCTTGATGATCTCTGTGGTAATGATCAGTTCACTAAGTCCACTTAGCTGCCCAACTTTCACTCTTCTAGGATGAAGCGTTCGTTACCAGTAACAGTTTGAATTTTTAGGTTTCACTCTATTTCCTCCTATACAGATAGATGTGTTTTTTAAATCTAAATCAAACACGGTTTGTGCTAGCTCCTTGAAACTTGACAAAATAAAGTAATTCTAAGTTCTGTCTTTGTGGTTTGTTTCCTCTTGAAATAGCCACAAGCAAACACTGCGTAAAACACATTCATTGGAAAGGTGTGCCAAGCTTCCAAAATACTACTGGCTTTCTGAATACTCGGCAAATTTTTTTTCATCCGACCTTGATGATCTCTCTGGTAATGATCAGTTCGCTAAGTCCACTTAGCTGCCCAATTTTCACTCTTCTAGGATGTAGCGTTCGTTACCAGTAACAGTTTGAATTTTTAGGTTTCACTCTATTTCCTCCTATACAGATAGATGTGTTTTTTAAGTCTAAATCAAACACGGTTTGTGCTAGCTCCTTGAAACTTGACAAAATAAAGTAGTTCTAAGTTCTGTCTTTGTGGTTTGTTTCCTCTTGAAATAGCCACAAGCAAAGACTGCGTAAAACACATTCATTGGAAAGGTGTGCCAAGCTTCCATAATACTACTGGTTTTCTGAATACTCGGCAAATTTTTTTCATCCGACCTTGATGATCTCTGTGGTAATGATCAGTTCACTAAGTCCACTTAGCTGCCCAACTTTCACTCTTCTAGGATGAAGCGTTCGTTACCAGTAACAGTTTGAATTTTTAGGTTTCACTCTATTTCCTCCTATACAGATAGATGTGTTTTTTAAGTCTAAATCAAACACGGTTTGTGCTAGCTCCTTGAAACTTGACAAAATAAAGTAGTTCTAAGGTCTGTCTTTGTGGTTTGTTTCCTCTTGAAATAGCCACAAGCAAAGACTGCGTAAAACACATTCATTGGAAAGGTGTTCCAAGCTTCCAAAATACTACTGGTTTTCTGAATACTCGGCAAATTTTTTCTCATCCGACCTTGATGATCTCTGTGGTAATGATCGGTTCACTAAGTCCACTTAGCTGCCCAATTTTTAGTCTTCTAGGATGAAGGGTTCGTTACCAGTAACAGTTTGAATTTTTAGGTTTCCCTCTATTTCCTCTTATACAGATAGATGTGTTTTTTAAGTCTAAATCAAACACGGTTTGTGCTAGCTCCTTGAAACTTGACAAAATAAAGTAATTCTAAGTTCTGTCTTTGTGGTTTGTTTCCTCTTGAAATAGCCACAAGCAAACACTGCGTAAAACACATTCATTGGAAAGGTGTGCCAAGCTTCCAAAATGCTACTGGTTTTCTGAATACTCGGCAAATTTTTTTTCATCCGACCTTGATGATCTCTGTGGTAATGATCAGTTCACTAAGTCCACTTAGCTGCCCAACTTTCACTCTTCTAGGATGAAGGGTTCGTTACCAGTAACAGTTTGAATTTTTAGGTTTCCCTCTATTTCCTCTTATACAGATAGATGTGTTTTTTAAGTCTAAATCAAACACGGTTTGTGCTAGCTCCTTGAAACGTGACAAAATAAAGTAGTTCTACGTTCTGTCTTTTTGGTTTGTTTCCTCTTGAAATAGCCACAAGCAAAGAATGCGTAAAACACCTTCATTGGAAAGGTGTTCCAAGCTTCAAAAATACTACTGGTTTTCTGAATACTCGGCAAATTTTTTTTCATCCGACCTTGATGATCTCTGTGGTAATGATCAGTTCACTAAGTCCACTTAGCTGCCCAATTTTCACTCTTCTAGGATGAAGCGTTCGTTACCAGTAACAGTTTGAATTTTTAGGTTTCACTCTATTTCCTCCTATACAGATAGATGGTTTTTTAAGTCTAAATCAAACACGGTTTGTGCTAGCTCCTTGATACTTGACAAAATAAAGTAGTTCTAAGTTCTGTCTTTGTGGTTTGTTTCCTCTTGAAATTGCCATAAGCAAAGACTGCGTAAAACACATTCATTGGAAAGGTTTGCCAAGCTTCCAAAATACTACAGGTTTTCTGAATACTCGGCAAAATTTTTTTCATCCGACCTTGATGATCTCTGTGGTAATGATCAGTTCACTAAGTCCACTTAGCTGCCCAATTTTCACTCTTCTAGGATGAAGCGTTGGTTACCAGTAACAGTTTGAAATTTTAGGTTTCACTCTATTTCCTCCTATACAGATAGATGTGTTTTTTAAGTCTAAATCAAACACGGTTTGTGCTAGCTCCTTGAAAATTGACAAAATAAAGTAGTTCTAAGTTCTGTCTTTGTGGTTTGTTTCCTCTTGAAATAGCCACAAGCAAAGACTGCGTAAAACACATTCATTGGAAAGGTGTGCCAAGCTTCCAAAATACTACTGGTTTTCTGAATACTCGGCAAATTTTTTTTCATCCGACCTTAATGATCTCTGTGGTAATGATCAGTTCACTAAGTCCACTTAGCTGCCCAATTTTCACTCTTCTCGGATGAAGCATTCGTTACCAGTAACAGTTTGAATTTTTAGGTTTCACTCTATTTCCTCCTATACAGATAGATGTGTTTTTTAAGTCTAAATCAAACACGGTTTGTGCTAGCTCCTTGAAATATGACAAAATAAAGTAGTTCTAAGTTCTGTCTTTGTGGTTTGTTTCCTCTTGAAATAGCCACAAGCAAAGACTGCGTAAAACACATTCATTGGAAAGGTGTGCCAAGCTTCCAAAATGCTACTGGTTTTCTGAATACTCGGCAAATTTTTTTTCATCCCACCTTGATGATCTCTGTGGTAATGATCAGTTCACTAAGTCCACTTAGCTGCCCAACTTTCACTCTTCTAGGATGAAGCGTTCGTGACCAGTAACAGTTTGAATTTTTAGGTTTCACTCTATTTCCTCCTATACAGATAGATGTGTTTTTTAAGTCTAAATCAAACACGGTTTGTGCTAGCTCCTTGAAATTTGACAAAATAAAGTAATTCTAAGTTCTGTCTTTGTGGTTTGTTTCCTCTTGAAATAGCCACAAGCAAACACTGCGTAAAACACATTCATTGGAAAGGTGTTCCAAGCTTCCAAAATACTACTCGTTTTCTGAATACTCGGCAAATTTTTTTTCATCCGACCTTGATGATCTCTGTGGTAATGATAAGTTCACGAAGTCCACTTAGCTGCCCAATTTTCACTCTTCTAGGATGAAGCGTTCGTTACCAGTAACAGTTTGAATTTTTAGGTTTCACTCTATTTCCTCCTATACAGATAGATGTGTTTTTTAAGTCTAAATCAAACACGGTTTGTGCTAGCTCCTTGAAACTTGACAAAATAAAGTAGTTCTAAGTTCTGTCTTTGTGGTTTGTTTCCTCTTGAAATAGCCACAAGCAAAGACTGCGTAAAACACATTCATTGGAAAGGTGTTCCAAGCTTCCAAAATACTACTGGTTTTCAGAATACTCGGCAAATTTTTTTTCATCCGACCTTGATGATCTCTGTGGTAATGATCAGTTCACTAAGTCCACTTAGCTGCACAACTTTCACTCTTCTAGGATGAAGTGTTCGTTACCAGTAACAGTTTGAATTTTTAGGTTTCACTCTATTTCCTCCTATACAGATAGATGTGTTTTTTAAGTCTAAATCAAACACGGTTTGTGCTAGCTCCTTGAAAATTGACAAAATAAAGTAGTTCTAAGTTCTGTCTTTGTGGTTTGTTTCCTCTTGAAATAGCCACAAGCAAACACTGCGTAAAACACCTTTATTGGAAAGGTGTTCCAAGCTTCCAAAATGCTACTGGTTTTCTGAATACTCGGCAAATTTCTTTTCATCCGACCTTGATGATCTCTGTGGTAATGATCAGTTCACTAAGTCCACTTAGCTGCCCAACTTTCACTCTTCTAGGATGAAGCGTTCGTTACCAGTAACAGTTTGAATTTTTAGGTTTCACTCTATTTCCTCCTATACAGATAGATGTGTTTTTTAAATCTAAATCAAACACGGTTTGTGCTAGCTCCTTGAAACTTGACAAAATAAAGTAATTCTAAGTTCTGTCTTTGTGGTTTGTTTCCTCTTGAAATAGCCACAAGCAAACACTGCGTAAAACACATTCATTGGAAAGGTGTGCCAAGCTTCCAAAATACTACTGGCTTTCTGAATACTCGGCAAATTTTTTTTCATCCGACCTTGATGATCTCTCTGGTAATGATCAGTTCGCTAAGTCCACTTAGCTGCCCAATTTTCACTCTTCTAGGATGTAGCGTTCGTTACCAGTAACAGTTTGAATTTTTAGGTTTCACTCTATTTCCTCCTATACAGATAGATGTGTTTTTTAAGTCTAAATCAAACACGGTTTGTGCTAGCTCCTTGAAACTTGACAAAATAAAGTAGTTCTAAGTTCTGTCTTTGTGGTTTGTTTCCTCTTGAAATAGCCACAAGCAAAGACTGCGTAAAACACATTCATTGGAAAGGTGTGCCAAGCTTCCATAATACTACTGGTTTTCTGAATACTCGGCAAATTTTTTTCATCCGACCTTGATGATCTCTGTGGTAATGATCAGTTCACTAAGTCCACTTAGCTGCCCAACTTTCACTCTTCTAGGATGAAGCGTTCGTTACCAGTAACAGTTTGAATTTTTAGGTTTCACTCTATTTCCTCCTATACAGATAGATGTGTTTTTTAAGTCTAAATCAAACACGGTTTGTGCTAGCTCCTTGAAACTTGACAAAATAAAGTAGTTCTAAGGTCTGTCTTTGTGGTTTGTTTCCTCTTGAAATAGCCACAAGCAAAGACTGCGTAAAACACATTCATTGGAAAGGTGTTCCAAGCTTCCAAAATACTACTGGTTTTCTGAATACTCGGCAAATTTTTTCTCATCCGACCTTGATGATCTCTGTGGTAATGATCGGTTCACTAAGTCCACTTAGCTGCCCAATTTTTAGTCTTCTAGGATGAAGGGTTCGTTACCAGTAACAGTTTGAATTTTTAGGTTTCCCTCTATTTCCTCTTATACAGATAGATGTGTTTTTTAAGTCTAAATCAAACACGGTTTGTGCTAGCTCCTTGAAACTTGACAAAATAAAGTAATTCTAAGTTCTGTCTTTGTGGTTTGTTTCCTCTTGAAATAGCCACAAGCAAACACTGCGTAAAACACATTCATTGGAAAGGTGTGCCAAGCTTCCAAAATGCTACTGGTTTTCTGAATACTCGGCAAATTTTTTTTCATCCGACCTTGATGATCTCTGTGGTAATGATCAGTTCACTAAGTCCACTTAGCTGCCCAACTTTCACTCTTCTAGGATGAAGGGTTCGTTACCAGTAACAGTTTGAATTTTTAGGTTTCCCTCTATTTCCTCTTATACAGATAGATGTGTTTTTTAAGTCTAAATCAAACACGGTTTGTGCTAGCTCCTTGAAACGTGACAAAATAAAGTAGTTCTACGTTCTGTCTTTTTGGTTTGTTTCCTCTTGAAATAGCCACAAGCAAAGAATGCGTAAAACACC
This sequence comes from Callospermophilus lateralis, assembly GCF_048772815.1. Taxonomy (NCBI): domain Eukaryota; kingdom Metazoa; phylum Chordata; class Mammalia; order Rodentia; family Sciuridae; genus Callospermophilus; species Callospermophilus lateralis. The sequence goes on from NW_027511686.1 coordinate 10,088, forward strand.
TTCATTGGAAAGGTGTTCCAAGCTTCAAAAATACTACTGGTTTTCTGAATACTCGGCAAATTTTTTTTCATCCGACCTTGATGATCTCTGTGGTAATGATCAGTTCACTAAGTCCACTTAGCTGCCCAATTTTCACTCTTCTAGGATGAAGCGTTCGTTACCAGTAACAGTTTGAATTTTTAGGTTTCACTCTATTTCCTCCTATACAGATAGATGGTTTTTTAAGTCTAAATCAAACACGGTTTGTGCTAGCTCCTTGAAACTTGACAAAATAAAGTAGTTCTAAGTTCTGTCTTTGTGGTTTGTTTCCTCTTGAAATTGCCATAAGCAAAGACTGCGTAAAACACATTCATTGGAAAGGTGTGCCAAGCTTCCAAAATACTACAGGTTTTCTGAATACTCGGCAAAATTTTTTTCATCCGACCTTGATGATCTCTGTGGTAATGATCAGTTCACTAAGTCCACTTAGCTGCCCAATTTTCACTCTTCTAGGATGAAGCGTTCGTTACCAGTAACAGTTTGAAATTTTAGGTTTCACTCTATTTCCTCCTATACAGATAGATGTGTTTTTTAAGTCTAAATCAAACACGGTTTGTGCTAGCTCCTTGAAAATTGACAAAATAAAGTAGTTCTAAGTTCTGTCTTTGTGGTTTGTTTCCTCTTGAAATAGCCACAAGCAAAGACTGCGTAAAACACATTCATTGGAAAGGTGTGCCAAGCTTCCAAAATACTACTGGTTTTCTGAATACTCGGCAAATTTTTTTTCATCCGACCTTAATGATCTCTGTGGTAATGATCAGTTCACTAAGTCCACTTAGCTGCCCAATTTTCACTCTTCTCGGATGAAGCATTCGTTACCAGTAACAGTTTGAATTTTTAGGTTTCACTCTATTTCCTCCTATACAGATAGATGTGTTTTTTAAGTCTAAATCAAACACGGTTTGTGCTAGCTCCTTGAAATATGACAAAATAAAGTAGTTCTAAGTTCTGTCTTTGTGGTTTGTTTCCTCTTGAAATAGCCACAAGCAAAGACTGCGTAAAACACATTCATTGGAAAGGTGTGCCAAGCTTCCAAAATGCTACTGGTTTTCTGAATACTCGGCAAATTTTTTTTCATCCGACCTTGATGATCTCTGTGGTAATGATCAGTTCACTAAGTCCACTTAGCTGCCCAACTTTCACTCTTCTAGGATGAAGGGTTTGTTACCAGTAACAGTTTGAATTTTTAGGTTTCCCTCTATTTCCTCTTATACAGATAGATGTGTTTTTTAAGTCTAAATCAAACACGGTTTGTGCTAGCTCCTTGAAACTTGACAAAATAAAGTAGTTCTAAGTTCTGTCTTTGTGGTTTGTTTCCTCTTGAAATAACCACAAGCAAAGACTGCGTAAAACACCTTTATTGGAAAGGTGTTCCAAGCTTCCAAAATACTACTGGTTTTCTGAATACTCGGCAAATTTTTTTTCATCCGACCTTGATGATCTCTGTGGTAATGATCAGTTCACTAAGTCCACTTAGCTGCCCAACTTTCACTCTTCTAGGATGAAGCGTTCGTTACCAGTAACAGTTTGAATTTTTAGGTTTCACTCTATTTCCTCCTATACAGATAGTTGTGTTTTTTAAGTCTAAATCAAACACGGTTTGTGCTAGCTCCTTGAAACTTGACAAAATAAAGTAGTTCTAAGTTCTGTCTTTGTGGTTTGTTTCCTCTTGAAATAGCCACAAGCAAAGACTGCGTAAAACACATTCATTGGAAAGGTGTTCCAAGCTTCCAAAATACTACTGGTTTTCTGAATACTCGGCAAATTTTTTTTCATCCGACATTGATGATCTCTGTGGTAATGATCAGTTCACTAAGTCCACTTAGCTGCCCAACTTTCACTCTTCTAGGATGAAGCGTTCGTTACCAGTAACAGTTTGAATTTTTAGGTTTCACTCTATTTCCTCCTATACAGATAGATGTGTTTTTTAAGTCTAAATCAAACACGGTTTGTGCTAGCTCCTTGAAACGTGACAAAATAAAGTAGTTCTACGTTCTGTCTTTGTGGTTTGTTTCCTCTTGAAATAGCCACAAGCAAAGAATGCGTAAAACACCTTCATTGGAAAGGTGTTCCAAGCTTCAAAAATACTACTGGTTTTCTGAATATTCGACAAATTTTTTTTCATCCGACCTTGATGATCTCTGTGGTAATGATCAGTTCACTAAGTCCACTTAGCTGCCCAATTTTCACTCTTCTAGGATGAAGCGTTCGTTACCAGTAACAGTTTGAATTTTTAGGTTTCACTCTATTTCCTCCTATACAGATAGATGGTTTTTTAAGTCTAAATCAAACACGGTTTGTGCTAGCTCCTTGAAACTTGACAAAATAAAGTAGTTCTAAGTTCTGTCTTTGTGGTTTGTTTCCTCTTGAAATTGCCACAAGCAAAGACTGCGTAAAACACATTCATTGGAAAGGTGTGCCAAGCTTCCAAAATACTACTGGTTTTCTGAATACTCGGCAAAATTTTTTTCATCCGACCTTGATGATCTCTGTGGTAATGATCAGTTCACTAAGTCCACTTAGCTGCCCAACTTTCACTCTTCTAGGATGAAGCGTTCGTTACCAGTAACAGTTTGAATTTTTAGGTTTCACTCTATTTCCTCCTATACAGATAGATGTGTTTTTTAAGTCTAAATCAAACACGGTTTGTGCTAGCTCCTTGAAACTTGACAAAATAAAGTAGTTCTAAGTTCTGTCTTTGTGGTTTGTTTCCTCTTGAAATAGCCACAAGCAAAGACTGCGTAAAACACATTCATTGGAAAGGTGTTCCGAGCTTCCAAAATACTACTGGTTTTCTGAATATTCGGCAAATTTTTTTTCATCCGACATTGATGATCTATGTGGTAATGATCAGTTCACTAAGTCCACTTAGCTGCCCAACTTTCACTCTTCTAGGATGAAGCGTTCGTTACCAGTAACAGTTTGAATTTTTAGGTTTCACTCTATTTCCTCCTATACAGATAGATGTGTTTTTTAAGTCTAAATCAAACACGGTTTGTGCTAGCTCCTTGAAACTTGACAAAATAAAGTAGTTCTAAGTTCTGTCTTTGTGGTTTGTTTCCTCTTGAAATAGCCACAAGGAAAGACTGCGTAAAACACCTTTTTTGGAAAGGTGTTCCAAGCTTCCAAAATGCTACTGGTTTTCTGAATACTCGGCAAATTTTTTTTCATCCGACCTTGATGATCTCTGTGGTAATGATCAGTTCACTAAGTCCACTTAGCTGCCCAATTTTCACTCTTCTAGGATGAAGCGTTCGTTACCAGTAACAGTTTGAATTTTTAGGTTTCACTCTATTTCCTCTTATACAGATAGATGTGTTTTTTAAGTCTAAATCAAACACGGTTTGTGCTGGCTCCTTGAAACTTGACAAAATATAGTAGTTCTAAGTTCTGTGTTTGTGGTTTGTTTCCTCTTGAAATAGCCACAAGCAAAGACTGCGTAAAACACATTCATTGGAAAGGTGTTCCAAGCTTCCAAAGTACTACTGGTTTTCTGAATACTCGGCAAATTTTTTTTCATCCGACCTTGATGATCTCTGTGGTAATGATCAGTTCACTAAGTCCACTTAGCTGCCCAATTTTCACTCTTCTAGGATGAAGCGTTCATTACCAGTTACAGTTTGAAATTTTAGGTTTCACTCTATTTCCTCCTATACAGATAGATGTGTTTTTTAAGTCTAAATCAAACACGGTTTGTGCTAGCTCCTTGAAACTTGACAAAATAAAGTAGTTCTACGTTCTGTCTTTGTGGTTTGTTTCCTCTTGAAATAGCCACAAGCAAAGACTGCGTAAAACACCTTTTTTGGAAAGGTGTTCCAAGCTTCCAAAATGCTACTGGTTTTCTGAATACTCGGCAAATTATTTTTCATCCGACCTTGATGATCTCTGTGGTAATGATCAGTTCACTAAGTCCACTTAGCTGCCCAATTTTCACTCTTCTAGGATGAAGCGTTCGTTACCAGTTACAGTTTGAAATTTTAGGTTTGACTCTATTTCCTCCTATACAGATAGATGTGTTTTTTAAGTCTAAAACAAACACGGTTTGTGCTAGCTCCTTGAAACTTGACAAAATAAAGTAGTTCTAAGTTCTGTCTTTGTGGTTTGTTTCCTCTTGAAATAGGCACAAGCAAAGACTGCGTAAAACACATTCATTGGAAAGGTGTGCCAAGCTTCCAAAATACTACTGGTTTTCTGAATACTCGGCAAATTTTTTTTCATCCGACCTTGATGATCTCTGTGGTAATGATCAGTTCACTAAGTCCACTTAGCTGCCCAATTTTCACTCTTCTAGGATGAAGCGTTCGTTACCAGTAACAGTTTGAATTTTTAGGTTTCACTCTATTTCCTCCTATACAGATAGATGTGTTTTTTAAGTCTAAATCAAACACGGTTTGTGCTAGCTCCTTGAAACTTGACAAAATAAAGTAGTTCTAAGTTCTGTCTTTGTGGTTTGTTTCCTCTTGAAATAGCCACAAGCAAAGACTGCGTAAAACACATTCATTGGAAAGGTGTTCCGAGCTTCCAAAATACTACTGGTTTTCTGAATATTCGGCAAATTTTTTTTCATCCGACATTGATGATCTATGTGGTAATGATCAGTTCACTAAGTCCACTTAGCTGCCCAACTTTCACTCTTCTAGGATGAAGCGTTCGTTACCAGTAACAGTTTGAATTTTTAGGTTTCACTCTATTTCCTCCTATACAGATAGATGTGTTTTTTAAGTCTAAATCAAACACGGTTTGTGCTAGCTCCTTGAAACTTGACAAAATAAAGTAGTTCTAAGTTCTGTCTTTGTGGTTTGTTTCCTCTTGAAATAGCCACAAGCAAAGACTGCGTAAAACACCTTTTTTGGAAAGGTGTTCCAAGTTTCCAAAATGCTACTGGTTTTCTGAATACTCGGCAAATTTTTTTTCATCCGACCTTGATGATCTCTGTGGTAATGATCAGTTCACTATGTCCACTTAGCTGCCCAATTTTCACTCTTCTAGGATGAAGCGTTCGTTACCAGTAACAGTTTGAATTTTTAGGTTTCACTCTATTTCCTCCTATACAGATAGATGTGTTTTTTAAGTCTAAATCAAACACGGTTTGTGCTGGCTCCTTGAAACTTGACAAAATAAAGTAGTTCTAAGTTCTGTCTTTGTGGTTTGTTCCCTCTTGAAATAGCCACAAGCAAAGACTGCGTAAAACACCTTTATTGGAAAGGTGTTCCAAGCTTCCAAAATACTACTGGTTTTCTGAATACTCGGCAAATTTTTTTTTATCCGACCTTGATGATCTCTGTGGTAATGATCAGTTCACTAAGTCCACTTAGCTGCCCAATTTTCACTCTTCTAGGATGAAGCGTTCGTTACCAGTAACAGTTTGAATTTTTAGGTTTCACTCTATTTCCTCCTTTACAGATAGATGTGTTTTTTAAGTCTAAATCAAACACGGTTTGTGCTGGCTCCTTGAAACTTGACAAAATAAAGTAGTTCTAAGTTCTGTCTTTGTGGTTTGTTTCCTCTTGAAATAGCCACAAGCAAAGACTGCGTAAAACACCTTCATTTGAAAGGTGTGCCAAGCTTCCAAAAAAGTACTGGTTTTCTGAATACTCGGCAAATTATTTTTCATCCGACCTTGATGATCTCTGTGGTAATGATCAGTTTACTTAGTCCACTTAGCTGCCCAATATTCACTCTTCTAGGATGAAGCGTTCGTTACCAGTAACAGTTTGAGTTTTTAGGTTTCACTCTATTATCTCCTATATAGATAGATGTGTTTGGAAGTCTAAATCAAACACGGTTTGTGCTAGCTCTTTGAAACTTGACAAAATAAAGTAGTTCTAAGTTCTGTCTTTGTGGTTTGTTTCCTCTTGAAATAGGCACAAGCAAAGACTGCGTAAAACACATTCATTGGAAAGGTGTGCCAAGCTTCCAAAAAACTACTGGTTTTCGGAATACTCGGCAAATTTTTTTTCATCCGACCTTGATGATCTCTGTGGTAATGATCAGTTCACTAAGTCCACTTAGCTGCCCAATTTTCACTCTTCTAGGATGAAGCGTTCGTTACCAGTAACAGTTTGAATTTTTAGGTTTCACTCAATTTCCTCCTATACAGATAGATGTGTTTTTTAAGTCTAAATCAATCACGGTTTGTTCTAGCTCCTTGAAACTTGACAAAATAAAGTAGTTCTAAGTTCTGTCTTTGTGGTTTGTTTCCTCTTGAAATAGCCACAAGCAAACACTGCGTAAAACACATTCATTGGAAAGGTGTGCCAAGCTTCCAAAATACTACTGGTTTTCTGAATACTCGGCTAATTTTTTTTCATCCGACCTTGATGATCTCTGTGGTAATGATCAGTTCACTAAATCCACTTACCTGCCCAACTTTCACTCTTCTAGGATGAAGCGTTCGTTACCAGTAACAGTTTGAATTTTTAGGTTTCACTCTATTTCCTCCTATAGAGATAGATGTGTTTTTTAAGTCTAAATCAAACACGGTTTGTGCTAGCTCATTGAAACTTGACAAAATAAAGTAGTTCTAAGTTCTGTCTTTGTGGTTTGTTTCCTCTTGAAATAGCCACAAGCAAAGACTGCGTAAAACACACATTCATTGGAAAGGTGTGCCAAGCTTCCAAAATACTACTGGTTTTCTGAATATTCCGGCAAAATTTTTCATCCGACATTGATGATCTCTGTGGTAATGATCAGTTCAAGTCCACTTAGCTGCCCAACTTTCACTCTTCTAGGATGAAGCGTTCGTTACCAGTAACAGTTTGAATTTTTAGGTTTCACTCTATTTCCTCCTATACAGATAGATGTGTTTTTTAAGTCTAAATCAAACACGGTTTGTGCTAGCTCCTTGAAACTTGACAAAATAAAGTAGTTCTAAGTTCTGTCTTTGTGGTTTGTTTCCTCTTGAAATAGCCACAAGCAAAGAATGCGTAAAACACCTTTATTGGAAAGGTATTCCAAGCTTCCAAAATGCTACTGGTTTTCTGAATACTCGGCAAATTTTTTTTCATCCGACCTTGATGATCTCTGTGGTAATGATCAGTTCACTAAGTCCACTTAGCTGCCCAATTTTCACTCTTCTAGGATGAAGCGTTCGTTACCAGTAACAGTTTGAATTTTTAGGTTTCACTCTATTTCCTCCTATAGAGATAGATGTGTTTTTTAAGTCTAAATCAAACACGGTTTGTGCTAGCTCCTTGAAATTGACAAAATAAAGTAGTTCTAAGTTCTGTCTTTGTGGTTTGTTTCCTCTTGAAATAGCCACAAGCAAACACTGCGTAAAACACCTTTATTGGAAAGGTGTTCCAAGCTTCCAAAATACTACTGGTTTTCTGAATACTCGGCAAATTTTTTTTCATCCGACCTTGATGATCTCTGTGGTAATGAACAGTTCACTAAGTCCACTTAGCTGCCCAATTTTCACTCTTCTAGGATGAAGCGTTCGTTACCAGTAACAGTTTGAATTTTTAGGTTTCACTCTATTTCCTCCTATACAGATAGATGTGTTTTTTAAGTCTAAATCAAACACGGTTTGTGCTAGCTCCTTGAAAGTTGACAAAATATAGTAGTTCTAAGTTCTGTGTTTGTGGTTTGTTTCCTCTTGAAATAGCCACAAGCAAAGACTGCGTAAAACACATTCATTGGAAAGGTGTTCCAAGCTTCCAAAATACTACTGGTTTTCTGAATACTCGGCAAATTTTTTTTCATCCGACCTTGATGATCTCTGTGGTAATGATCAGTTCACTAAGTCCACTTAGCTGCCCAATTTTAACTCTTCTACGATGAAGCGTTCGTTACCAGTAACAGTTTGAAATTTTAGGTTTCACTCTATTTCCTCCTATACAGATAGATGTGTTTTTTAAGTCTAAATCAAACACGGTTTGTGCTAGCTCCTTGAAAGTTGACAAAATAAAGTAGTTCTAAGTTCTGTCTTTGTGGTTTGTTTCCTCTTGAAATAGCCACAAGCAAAGACTGCGTAAAACACATTCATTGGAAAGGTGTTCCAAGCTTCCAAAATACTACTGGTTTTCTGAATACTCGGCAAATTTTTTTTCATCCGACCTTGATGATCTCTGTGGTAATGATCAGTTCACTAAGTCCACTTAGCTGCCCAACTTTCACTCTTCTAGGATGAAGCGTTCGTTACCAGTAACAGTTTGAATTTTTAGGTCTCACTCTATTTCCTCCTATACAGATAGATATGTTTTTTAAGTGTAAATCAAACACGGTTTGTGCTAGCTCCTTGAAACTTGACAAAATAAAGTAGTTCTAAGTTCTGTCTTTGTGGTTTGTTTCCTCTTGAAATAGCCACAAGCAAAGACTGCGTAAAACACATTCATTGGAAAGGTGTGCCAAGCTTCCAAAATACTACTGGTTTTCTGAATACTCGGCAAATTTTTTTTCATCCGACCTTGATGATCTCTGTGGTAATGATCAGTTCACTAAGTCCACTTAGCTGCCCAACTTTCACTCTTCTAGCATGAAGCGTTCGTTACCAGTAACAGTTTGAATTTTTAGGTTTCACTCTATTTCCTCCTATACAGATAGATGTGTTTTTTAAGTCTAAATCAAACACGGTTTGTGCTAGCTCCTTGAAACTTGACAAAATAAAGTAGTTCTAAGTTCTGTCTTTGTGGTTTGTTTCCTCTTGAAATAGCCACAAGCAAAGACTGCGTAAAACACCTTTATTGGAAAGGTGTTCCAAGCTTCCAAAATACTAGTGGTTTTCTGAATGCTCGGCAAATTTTTTTTCATCCGACCGTGATGATGTCTGTGGTAATGATCAGTTCACTAAGTCCACTTAGCTGCCCAATTTTCACTCTTCTAGGATGAAGCGTTCGTTACCAGTAACAGTTTGAATTTTTAGGTTTCACTCTATTTCCTCCTATACAGATAGATATGTTTTTTAAGTCTAAATCAAACACGGTTTGTGCTAGCTCCTTGAAACTTGACAAAATAAAGTAGTTCTAAGTTCTGTCTTTGTGGTTTGTTTCCTCTTGAAATAGCCACAAGCAAAGACTGCGTAAAACACATTCATTGGAAAGGTGTTCCAAGCTTCCAAAATACTACTGGTTTTCTGAATACTCGGCAAATTTTTTTTCATCCGACATTGATGATCTCTGTGGTAATGATCAGTTCACTAAGTCCACTTAGCTGCCCAACTTTCACTCTTCTAGGATGAAGCGTTCGTTACCAGTAACAGTTTGAATTTTTAGGTTTCACTCTATTTCCTCCTATACAGATAGATGTGTTTTTTAAGTCTAAATCAAACACGGTTAGTGCTAGCTCCTTGAAACTTGACAAAATAAAGTAGTTCTAAGTTCTGTCTTTGTGGTTTGTTTCCTCTTGAAATAGCCACAAGCAAAGACTGCGTAAAACACCTTTATTGGAAAGGTGTTCCAAGCTTCCAAAATACTACTGGTTTTCTGAATACTCGGCAAATATTTTTTTCATCCGATCTTGATGATCTCTGTGGTAATGATCAGTTCACTAAGTCCACTTAGCTGCCCAATTTTCACTCTTCTAGGATGAAGCGTTCGTTACCAGTAACAGTTTGAATTTTTGGGTTTCACTCTATTTCCTCCTATACAGATAGATGTGTTTTTAAGTCTAAATCAAACACGGTTTGTGCTAGCTCCTTGAAACTTGACAAAATAAAGTAGTTCTAAGTTCTGTCTTTGTGGTTTGTTTCCTCTTGAAATAGCCACAAGCAAAGACTGCGTAAAACACCTTTATTGGAAAGGTGTTCCAAGCTTCCAAAATACTACTGGTTTTCTGAATACTCGGCAAATTTTTTTTTCATCCGACCTTGATGATCTCTGTGGTAATGATCAGTTCACTAAGTCCACTTAGCTGCCCAATTTTCACTCTTCTAGGATGAAGCATTCGTTACCAGTAACAGTTTGAATTTTTATGTTTCACTCTATTTCCTCCTATACATATAGATGTGTTTTTTAAGTCTAAATCAAACACGGTTTGTGCTAACTCCTTGAAACGTGACAAAATGAAGTAGTTCTACGTTCTGTCTTTGTGGTTTGTTTCCTCTTGAAATAGCCACAAGCAAAGACTGCGTAAAACACCTTCATTGGAAAGGTGTTCCAAGCTTCAAAAATACTACTGGTTTTCTGAATACTCGGCAAATTTTTTTTCATCCGACCTTGATGATCTCTGTGGTAATGATCAGTTCACTAAGTCCACTTAGCTGCCCAATTTTCACTCTTCTAGGATGAAGCGTTCGTTACCAGTAACAGTTTGAATTTTTAGGTTTCACTCTATTTCCTCCTATACAGATAGATGTGTTTTTTAAGTCTAAATCAAACACAGTTTGTGCTAGCTCCTTGAAACTTGACGAAATAAAGTAGTTCTACGTTCTGTCTTTGTGGTTTGTTTCCTCTTGAAATAGCCACAAGGAAAGACTGCGTAAAACACCTTCATTGGAAAGGTGTTCCAAGCTTCAAAAATACTACTGGTTTTCTGAATACTCGGCAAATTTTTTTTCATCCGACCTTGATGATCTCTGTGGTAATGATCAGTTCACTAAGTCCACTTAGCTGCCCAATTTTCACTCTTCTAGGATGAAGCGTTCGTTACCAGTAACAGTTTGAATTTTTATGTTTCACTCTATTTCCTCCTATACAGATAGATGTGTTTTTTAAGTCTAAATCAAACACGGTTTGTGCTAGCTCCTTGAAACTTGACAAAATAAAGTAGTTCTAAGTTCTGTCCTTGTGGTTTGTTTCCTCTTGAAATAGCCACAAGCAAAGACTGCGTAAAACACCTTTATTGGAAAGGTGTTCCAAGCTTCCAAAATACTACTGGTTTTCGGAATACTCGGCAAATTTTTTTTTTTTTTTGACCTTGATGATCTCTGTGGTAATGATCAGTTCACTAAGTCCACTTAGCTGCCCAATTTTCACTCTTCTAGGATGAAGCATTCGTTACCAGTAACAGTTTGAATTTTTGGGTTTCACTCTATTTCCTCCTATACAGATAGATGTGTTTTTTAAGTCTAAATCAAACACGGTTTGTGCTAGCTCCTTGAAACTTGACAAAATAAAGTAGTTCTACGTTCTGTCTTTGTGGTTTGTTTCCTCTTGAAATAGCCACAAGCAAAGACTGCGTAAAACACCTTTATTGGAAACGTGTTCCAAGCTTCCAAAATACTACTGGTTTTCTGAATACTCGGCAAATTTTTTTTCATCCGACCTTGATGATCTCTGTGGTAATGATCAGTTCACTAAGTCCACTTAGCTGCCCAATTTTCACTCTTCTAGGATGAAGCGTTCGTTACCAGTAACAGTTTGAATTTTTAGGTTTCACTCTATTTCCTCCTATACAGATAGATGTGTTTTTTAAGTCGAAATCAAACTCGGTTTGTGCTAGCTCCTTGAAACGTGACAAAATAAAGTAGTTCTACGTTCTGTCTTTGTGGTTTGTTTCCTCTTGAAATAGCCACAAGCAAAGACTGCGTAAAACACCTTCATTGGAAAGGTGTTCCAATCTTCAAAAATACTACTGGTTTTCTGAATACTCGGCAAATTTTTTTTCATCCGACCTTGATGATCTCTGTGGTAATGATCAGTTCACTAAGTCCACTTAGCTGCCCAATTTTCACTCTTCTAGGATGAAGCGTTCGTTACCAGTAACAGTTTGAATTTTTAGGTTTCACTCTATTTCCTCCTATACAGATAGATGTGTTTTTTAAGTCTAAATCAAACACGGTTTGTGCTAGCTCCTTGAAACTTGACAAAATAAAGTAGTTCTAAGTTCTGTCCTTGTGGTTTGTTTCCTCTTGAAATAGCCACAAGCAAAGACTGCGTAAAACACCTTTATTGGAAAGGTGTTCCAAGCTTCCAAAATACTACTTGTTTTCGGAATACTCGGCAAATTTTTTTTTTTCCGACCTTGATGATCTCTGTGGTAATGATCAGTTCACTAAGTCCACTTAGCTGCCCAATTTTCACTCTTCTAGGATGAAGCGTTCGTTACCAGTAACAGTTTGAATTTTTAGGTTTCACTCTATTTCCTCCTATACAGATAGATGTGTTTTTTAAGTCTAAATCAAACACGGTTTGTGCTAGCTCCTTGAAACTTGACAAAATAAAGTAGTTCTAAGTTCTGTCTTTGTGGTTTGTTTCCTCTTGAAATAGCCACAAGCAAAGACTGCGTAAAACACATTCATTGGAAAGGTGTTCCAAGCTTCCAAAATACTACTGGTTTTCTGAATACTCGGCAAATTTTTTTTCATCCGACCTTGATGATCTCTGTGGTAATGATCAGTTCACTAAGTCCACTTAGCTGCCCAATTTTAACTCTTCTACGATGAAGCGTTCGTTACCAGTAACAGTTTGAAATTTTAGGTTTCACTCTATTTCCTCCTATACAGATAGATGTGTTTTTTAAGTCTAAATCAAA
>NW_027511687.1:0-22508 GCF_048772815.1 Callospermophilus lateralis
AATTTGGTGAGCCAAGTGGGATTTGTGTACTGATCATTACCACCAAGTATCATCAAGATTGGGTGAAAAAATATTTGCTGGTATTTCGGAAACTCGTTATTTCTAGAAGCTTGGCAACCCTTCTCAATTAAAGTTCTTTTCCACAGTCTGTGCCTAGGCCTCTTGAAGAGGAAACAAACCATTGAGACAAAACTCAGGACTCCTTTATTTTGTCAAGTTTCAAAGAGCTACTACAAACCATGTTGGATCTAGAGTTCCAAATTCATCTATCTATATAGGAGAGAACAGAGTGAAACCTAAATATAAAAACTGCTACTGTAGACGAACGCTTCAACCTAGAAGAACAAAATTTGGTGAGCCAAATGGGATCTGTGTACTGATCATTCCCACCAAGTATCATCAAGATTGGGTGAAAAAATATTTGCTGATATTTTGGAAACTTGTAATTTCATAGAAGCTTGGCAAACTCTCTCAATGAAAGTGCTTTTCCACAGTCTGTGCCTAGGGCTACTTGAAGAGGAAACAAACCATAGAGACAAAACTGAGAACTCCTTTATTTTGTCAAGTTTCAAAGAGCTACTACAAACCATGTTGGATTTAGAGTTCCAAATTCATATGTCTATATAGGAGAGAACAGAGGGAAACCTAAATATAAAAACTGCTACTGTAGGCGAACGCTTCAACCTAGTAGAACACAATTTGGTGAGCCAAGTGGGATTTGTGTACTGATCATTAGCACCAAGTATCATCAAGATTGGGTGAAAAAATATTTGCTGGTATTTCAGAAACTCGTTATTTCTTAGAAGCTTGGCAACCCCTCTCAATGAAAGTGCTTTTCCACAGTGTGTGCCTAGTGCTAATTGAAGAGGAAACAATCCATAGAGACAAAACTGAGAACTCCTTTATTTTGTCAAGTTTCAAAGAGCTACTACAAACCATGTTGAATTTAGAGTTCCAAATTCATCTATCTATACAGGAGAGAACAGAGGGAAACCTAAATATAAAAACTGCTACTGTAGACGAACGCTTCAACCTAGAAGAACAAAATTTGGTGAGCCAAGTGGGATCTGTGTACTGATCATTAGCAACAAGTATCATCAAGATTGGGTGAAAAAATATTTGCTGGTACTTCGGAAACTCGTTATTTCTTAGAAGCTTGGCAACCCCTCTCAATGAAAGTGCTTTTCCAGAGTCTGCGCCTAGGGCTACTTGAAGAGGACACAAACCATAGAGACAAAACTGAGAACTCCTTTATTTTGTCAAGTTTCAAAGAGCTACTACAAACCATGTTGGATTAGAGTTCCAAATTCATCTATCTATATATGAGAGAACAGAGTGAAACCTAAATATAAAAACGACTACTGTAGACGAACACTTCATACTAGAAGAACAAAATTTGGTGAGCCAAGGGGGATCTGTGTACTGATCATTCCCACCAAGTATCATCAAGATTGGGTGAAAAAATATTTGCTGGTATTTCGGAAACTCGTTAATTCTTAGAAGCTTGGCAACACCTCTCAATGAAAGTGGTTTTCCACAGTCTTTGCCTAGCGCATTTTGAAGAGGAAACAAACCATAGAGACAAATCTCAGAACTCCTTTATTTTGTCAAGTTTCATAGAGCTACTACAAACCATGTTGGATTTAGAGTTCCAAATTCATCTATCTATATATGAGAGAACAGAGTGAAACCTAAATATAAAAACTGCTACTGTAGACGAACGCTTCAACCTAGAAGATCAAAATTGGTGGAGACAAGTGGGATCTGTGTACTGATCATTAGCAACAAGTATCATCAAGATTGGGTGAAAAAATATTTGCTGGTATTTCAGAAACTCGTTATTTCTTAGAAGCTTGGCAACCCCTCTCAATGAAAGTGATTTTCCACAGTGTGTGCCTAGTGCTACTTGAAGAGGAAACAAACCATAGAGACAAAACTGAGAACTCCTTTATTTTGTCAAGTTTCAAAGAGCTACTACAAACCATGTTGGATTTAGAGTTCCAAATTCATCTATCTATACAGGAGAGAACAGAGGGAAACCTAAATATAAAAACTGCTACTGTAGACGAACGCTTCAACCTAGAAGAACAAAATTTGGTGAGCCAAGTGGGATTTGTGTACTGATCATTAGCAACAAGTATCATCAAGATTGGGTGAAAACATATCTGCTGGTACTTCGGAAACTCGTTATTTCTTAGAAGCTTGGCAACCACTCTCAATGAAAGTGCTTTTCCACAGTGTGTGCCTTGTGCTACTTGAAGAGGAAACAAACCATAGAGACAAAACTGAGAACTCCTTTATTTTTTCAAGTTTCAAAGAGCTACTACAAACCAATTGGATTAGAGTTCCAAATTCCTCTATCTATATATGAGAGAACAGAGTGAAACCTAAATATAAAAACGACTACTGTAGACAAACGCTTCAAACTAGAAGAACAAAATTTGGTGAGCCAAGTGGGATCTGTGTACTGATCATTCCCACCAAGTATCATCAAGATTGGGTTAAAAAATATTTGCTGGTATTTCGGAAACTCGTTAATTCTTAGATGCTTGGCAACCCATCTCAATGAAAGTGCTTTTCCACAGTCTGTTCCTAGGGCTACTTGAAAAGGAAACAAACCATAGAGACAAAACAGAGAAGTTCTTTATTTTGTAAAGTTTCAAAGAGCTACTACAAACCATGCTGGATTTAGAGTTCCAAATTCATCTATCTATATAGGAGAGAACAGAGGGGAACCTAAATATAAAAACTGCTACTGTAGACGAATGCTTCAACCTAGAAGAACAAAATTTGGTGAGCCAAGTGGGATTTGTGTACTGATCATTACCACCAAGTATCATCAAGATTGGGTGAAAAAATATTTGCTGGTATTTCGGAAACTCGTTATTTCTAGAAGCTTGGCAACCCTTCTCAATTAAAGTTCTTTTCCACAGTCTGTGCCTAGGCCTCTTGAAGAGGAAACAAACCATTGAGACAAAACTCAGGACTCCTTTATTTTGTCAAGTTTCAAAGAGCTACTACAAACCATGTTGGATCTAGAGTTCCAAATTCATCTATCTATATAGGAGAGAACAGAGTGAAACCTAAATATAAAAACTGCTACTGTAGACGAACGCTTCAACCTAGAAGAACAAAATTTGGTGAGCCAAATGGGATCTGTGTACTGATCATTCCCACCAAGTATCATCAAGATTGGGTGAAAAAATATTTGCTGATATTTTGGAAACTTGTAATTTCATAGAAGCTTGGCAAACTCTCTCAATGAAAGTGCTTTTCCACAGTCTGTGCCTAGGGCTACTTGAAGAGGAAACAAACCATAGAGACAAAACTGAGAACTCCTTTATTTTGTCAAGTTTCAAAGAGCTACTACAAACCATGTTGGATTTAGAGTTCCAAATTCATATGTCTATATAGGAGAGAACAGAGGGAAACCTAAATATAAAAACTGCTACTGTAGGCGAACGCTTCAACCTAGTAGAACACAATTTGGTGAGCCAAGTGGGATTTGTGTACTGATCATTAGCACCAAGTATCATCAAGATTGGGTGAAAAAATATTTGCTGGTATTTCAGAAACTCGTTATTTCTTAGAAGCTTGGCAACCCCTCTCAATGAAAGTGCTTTTCCACAGTGTGTGCCTAGTGCTAATTGAAGAGGAAACAATCCATAGAGACAAAACTGAGAACTCCTTTATTTTGTCAAGTTTCAAAGAGCTACTACAAACCATGTTGAATTTAGAGTTCCAAATTCATCTATCTATACAGGAGAGAACAGAGGGAAACCTAAATATAAAAACTGCTACTGTAGACGAACGCTTCAACCTAGAAGAACAAAATTTGGTGAGCCAAGTGGGATTTGTGTACTGATCATTAGCAACAAGTATCATCAAGATTGGGTGAAAAAATATTTGCTGGTACTTCGGAAACTCGTTATTTCTTAGAAGCTTCGCAACCCCTCTCAATGAAAGTGCTTTTCCACAGTCTGCGCCTAGGGCTACTTGAAGAGGAAACAAACCATAGAGACAAAACTCAGAACTCCTTTATTTTGTCAAGTTTCAAAGAGCTACTACAAACCATGTTGGATTTAGAGTTCCAAATTCATCTTTCTATATATGAGAGAACAGAGTGAAACCTAAATATAAAAACGGCTACTGTAGACGAACGCTTCAACCTAGAAGAACAAAATTTGGTGAGCCAAGTGGGTACTGTGTACTGATCATTACCACCAAGTATCATCAAGATTGGGTGAAAAAATGTTTGCTGATATTTCGGAAACTCGTTATTTCTTAGAAGCTTGGCAACCCCTCTCAATGAAAGTGGTTTTCCACAGTCTGTGCCTAGGGCTACTTGAAGAGGAAACAAACCATAGAAACAAAAGTCAGAACTCTTTTTTTTGTCAAGTTTCAAAGAGCTACTACAAACCATGTTGGATTTAGAGTTCCAAATTCATCTATCTATATATGAGAGAACAGAGTGAAACATAAATATAAAAACTGCTACTGTAGACGAACGCTTCAACCTAGAAGAACAAAATTTTTGAGCGAAGTGGGATCTGTGTACTGATCATTCCCACCAAGTATAATCAAGATTGGGTGAAAAAATATTTGCTGGTATTTCGGAAACTCGTTATTTCTTAGAAGCTTGGCAACCCCTCTCAATGAAAGTGCTTTTCCACAGTCTGTGCCTAGGGATACTTGAAGAGGAAACAAACCATAGAGACAAAACTGAGAACTCCTTTATTTTGTCAATTTTCAAAGAGCTACTACAATCCATGTTGGATTAAAAGTTCCAAATTCATCTATCTATATAGGAGAGACCAGAGAGAAACCTAAATATAAAAACTGCTACTGTAGACGAACGCTTCAACCTAGAAGAACAAAATTTGGTGAGCCAAGTGGGATCTGTGTACTGATCATTAGCAACAAGTATCATCAAGATTGGGTGAAAAAATATTTGCTGGTACTTCGGAAACTCGTTATTTCTTAGAAGCTTGGCAACCCCTCTCAATGAAAGTGCTTTTCCAGAGTCTGCGCCTAGGGCTACTTGAAGAGGACACAAACCATAGAGACAAAACTGAGAACTCCTTTATTTTGTCAAGTTTCAAAGAGCTACTACAAACCATGTTGGATTAGAGTTCCAAATTCATCTATCTATATATGAGAGAACAGAGTGAAACCTAAATATAAAAACGACTACTGTAGACGAACACTTCATACTAGAAGAACAAAATTTGGTGAGCCAAGGGGGATCTGTGTACTGATCATTCCCACCAAGTATCATCAAGATTGGGTGAAAAAATATTTGCTGGTATTTCGGAAACTCGTTAATTCTTAGAAGCTTGGCAACACCTCTCAATGAAAGTGGTTTTCCACAGTCTTTGCCTAGCGCATTTTGAAGAGGAAACAAACCATAGAGACAAATCTCAGAACTCCTTTATTTTGTCAAGTTTCATAGAGCTACTACAAACCATGTTGGATTTAGAGTTCCAAATTCATCTATCTATATATGAGAGAACAGAGTGAAACCTAAATATAAAAACTGCTACTGTAGACGAACGCTTCAACCTAGAAGATCAAAATTGGTGGAGACAAGTGGGATCTGTGTACTGATCATTAGCAACAAGTATCATCAAGATTGGGTGAAAAAATATTTGCTGGTATTTCAGAAACTCGTTATTTCTTAGAAGCTTGGCAACCCCTCTCAATGAAAGTGATTTTCCACAGTGTGTGCCTAGTGCTACTTGAAGAGGAAACAAACCATAGAGACAAAACTGAGAACTCCTTTATTTTGTCAAGTTTCAAAGAGCTACTACAAACCATGTTGGATTTAGAGTTCCAAATTCATCTATCTATACAGGAGAGAACAGAGGGAAACCTAAATATAAAAACTGCTACTGTAGACGAACGCTTCAACCTAGAAGAACAAAATTTGGTGAGCCAAGTGGGATCTGTGTAGTGATCATTAGCAACAAGTATCATCAAGATTGGGTGAAAACATATCTGCTGGTACTTCGGAAACTCGTTATTTCTTAGAAGCTTGGCAACCACTCTCAATGAAAGTGCTTTTCCACAGTGTGTGCCTTGTGCTACTTGAAGAGGAAACAAACCATAGAGACAAAACTGAGAACTCCTTTATTTTTTCAAGTTTCAAAGAGCTACTACAAACCAATTGGATTAGAGTTCCAAATTCCTCTATCTATATATGAGAGAACAGAGT
Organism: Callospermophilus lateralis; assembly: GCF_048772815.1. Lineage (NCBI taxonomy): Eukaryota > Metazoa > Chordata > Mammalia > Rodentia > Sciuridae > Callospermophilus > Callospermophilus lateralis. The sequence continues at coordinate 6,215 of NW_027511687.1, forward strand.
GAAACCTAAATATAAAAACGACTACTGTAGACAAACGCTTCAAACTAGAAGAACAAAATTTGGTGAGCCAAGTGGGATCTGTGTACTGATCATTCCCACCAAGTATCATCAAGATTGGGTTAAAAAATATTTGCTGGTATTTCGGAAACTCGTTAATTCTTAGATGCTTGGCAACCCATCTCAATGAAAGTGCTTTTCCACAGTCTGTTCCTAGGGCTACTTGAAAAGGAAACAAACCATAGAGACAAAACAGAGAAGTTCTTTATTTTGTAAAGTTTCAAAGAGCTACTACAAACCATGCTGGATTTAGAGTTCCAAATTCATCTATCTATATAGGAGAGAACAGAGGGGAACCTAAATATAAAAACTGCTACTGTAGACGAATGCTTCAACCTAGAAGAACAAAATTTGGTGAGCCAAGTGGGATTTGTGTACTGATCATTACCACCAAGTATCATCAAGATTGGGTGAAAAAATATTTGCTGGTATTTCGGAAACTCGTTATTTCTAGAAGCTTGGCAACCCTTCTCAATTAAAGTTCTTTTCCACAGTCTGTGCCTAGGCCTCTTGAAGAGGAAACAAACCATTGAGACAAAACTCAGGACTCCTTTATTTTGTCAAGTTTCAAAGAGCTACTACAAACCATGTTGGATCTAGAGTTCCAAATTCATCTATCTATATAGGAGAGAACAGAGTGAAACCTAAATATAAAAACTGCTACTGTAGACGAACGCTTCAACCTAGAAGAACAAAATTTGGTGAGCCAAATGGGATCTGTGTACTGATCATTACCACCAAGTATCATCAAGATTGGGTGAAAAAATGTTTGCTGATATTTCGGAAACTCGTTATTTCTTAGAAGCTTGGCAACCCCTCTCAATGAAAGTGGTTTTCCACAGTCTGTGCCTAGGGCTACTTGAAGAGGAAACAAACCATAGAAACAAAAGTCAGAACTCTTTTTTTTGTCAAGTTTCAAAGAGCTACTACAAACCATGTTGGATTTAGAGTTCCAAATTCATCTATCTATATATGAGAGAACAGAGTGAAACATAAATATAAAAACTGCTACTGTAGACGAACGCTTCAACCTAGAAGAACAAAATTTTTGAGCGAAGTGGGATCTGTGTACTGATCATTCCCACCAAGTATAATCAAGATTGGGTGAAAAAATATTTGCTGGTATTTCGGAAACTCGTTATTTCTTAGAAGCTTGGCAACCCCTCTCAATGAAAGTGCTTTTCCACAGTCTGTGCCTAGGGATACTTGAAGAGGAAACAAACCATAGAGACAAAACTGAGAACTCCTTTATTTTGTCAATTTTCAAAGAGCTACTACAATCCATGTTGGATTAAAAGTTCCAAATTCATCTATCTATATAGGAGAGACCAGAGAGAAACCTAAATATAAAAACTGCTACTGTAGACGAACGCTTCAACCTAGAAGAACAAAATTTGGTGAGCCAAGTGGGATCTGTGTACTGATCATTAGCAACAAGTATCATCAAGATTGGGTGAAAAAATATTTGCTGGTACTTCGGAAACTCGTTATTTCTTAGAAGCTTGGCAACCCCTCTCAATGAAAGTGCTTTTCCAGAGTCTGCGCCTAGGGCTACTTGAAGAGGACACAAACCATAGAGACAAAACTGAGAACTCCTTTATTTTGTCAAGTTTCAAAGAGCTACTACAAACCATGTTGGATTAGAGTTCCAAATTCATCTATCTATATATGAGAGAACAGAGTGAAACCTAAATATAAAAACGACTACTGTAGACGAACACTTCATACTAGAAGAACAAAATTTGGTGAGCCAAGGGGGATCTGTGTACTGATCATTCCCACCAAGTATCATCAAGATTGGGTGAAAAAATATTTGCTGGTATTTCGGAAACTCGTTAATTCTTAGAAGCTTGGCAACACCTCTCAATGAAAGTGGTTTTCCACAGTCTTTGCCTAGCGCATTTTGAAGAGGAAACAAACCATAGAGACAAATCTCAGAACTCCTTTATTTTGTCAAGTTTCATAGAGCTACTACAAACCATGTTGGATTTAGAGTTCCAAATTCATCTATCTATATATGAGAGAACAGAGTGAAACCTAAATATAAAAACTGCTACTGTAGACGAACGCTTCAACCTAGAAGATCAAAATTGGTGGAGACAAGTGGGATCTGTGTACTGATCATTAGCAACAAGTATCATCAAGATTGGGTGAAAAAATATTTGCTGGTATTTCAGAAACTCGTTATTTCTTAGAAGCTTGGCAACCCCTCTCAATGAAAGTGATTTTCCACAGTGTGTGCCTAGTGCTACTTGAAGAGGAAACAAACCATAGAGACAAAACTGAGAACTCCTTTATTTTGTCAAGTTTCAAAGAGCTACTACAAACCATGTTGGATTTAGAGTTCCAAATTCATCTATCTATACAGGAGAGAACAGAGGGAAACCTAAATATAAAAACTGCTACTGTAGACGAACGCTTCAACCTAGAAGAACAAAATTTGGTGAGCCAAGTGGGATCTGTGTAGTGATCATTAGCAACAAGTATCATCAAGATTGGGTGAAAACATATCTGCTGGTACTTCGGAAACTCGTTATTTCTTAGAAGCTTGGCAACCACTCTCAATGAAAGTGCTTTTCCACAGTGTGTGCCTTGTGCTACTTGAAGAGGAAACAAACCATAGAGACAAAACTGAGAACTCCTTTATTTTTTCAAGTTTCAAAGAGCTACTACAAACCAATTGGATTAGAGTTCCAAATTCCTCTATCTATATATGAGAGAACAGAGTGAAACCTAAATATAAAAACGACTACTGTAGACAAACGCTTCAAACTAGAAGAACAAAATTTGGTGAGCCAAGTGGGATCTGTGTACTGATCATTCCCACCAAGTATCATCAAGATTGGGTTAAAAAATATTTGCTGGTATTTCGGAAACTCGTTAATTCTTAGATGCTTGGCAACCCATCTCAATGAAAGTGCTTTTCCACAGTCTGTTCCTAGGGCTACTTGAAAAGGAAACAAACCATAGAGACAAAACAGAGAAGTTCTTTATTTTGTAAAGTTTCAAAGAGCTACTACAAACCATGCTGGATTTAGAGTTCCAAATTCATCTATCTATATAGGAGAGAACAGAGGGGAACCTAAATATAAAAACTGCTACTGTAGACGAATGCTTCAACCTAGAAGAACAAAATTTGGTGAGCCAAGTGGGATTTGTGTACTGATCATTACCACCAAGTATCATCAAGATGGGGTGAAAAAATATTTGCTGGTATTTCGGAAACTCGTTATTTCTAGAAGCTTGGCAACCCTTCTCAATTAAAGTTCTTTTCCACAGTCTGTGCCTAGGCCTCTTGAAGAGGAAACAAACCATTGAGACAAAACTCAGGACTCCTTTATTTTGTCAAGTTTCAAAGAGCTACTACAAACCATGTTGGATCTAGAGTTCCAAATTCATCTATCTATATAGGAGAGAACAGAGTGAAACCTAAATATAAAAACTGCTACTGTAGACGAACGCTTCAACCTAGAAGAACAAAATTTGGTGAGCCAAATGGGATCTGTGTACTGATCATTCCCACCAAGTATCATCAAGATTGGGTGAAAAAATATTTGCTGATATTTTGGAAACTTGTAATTTCATAGAAGCTTGGCAAACTCTCTCAATGAAAGTGCTTTTCCACAGTCTGTGCCTAGGGCTACTTGAAGAGGAAACAAACCATAGAGACAAAACTGAGAACTCCTTTATTTTGTCAAGTTTCAAAGAGCTACTACAAACCATGTTGGATTTAGAGTTCCAAATTCATATGTCTATATAGGAGAGAACAGAGGGAAACCTAAATATAAAAACTGCTACTGTAGGCGAACGCTTCAACCTAGTAGAACACAATTTGGTGAGCCAAGTGGGATTTGTGTACTGATCATTAGCACCAAGTATCATCAAGATTGGGTGAAAAAATATTTGCTGGTATTTCAGAAACTCGTTATTTCTTAGAAGCTTGGCAACCCCTCTCAATGAAAGTGCTTTTCCACAGTGTGTGCCTAGTGCTAATTGAAGAGGAAACAATCCATAGAGACAAAACTGAGAACTCCTTTATTTTGTCAAGTTTCAAAGAGCTACTACAAACCATGTTGAATTTAGAGTTCCAAATTCATCTATCTATACAGGAGAGAACAGAGGGAAACCTAAATATAAAAACTGCTACTGTAGACGAACGCTTCAACCTAGAAGAACAAAATTTGGTGAGCCAAGTGGGATTTGTGTACTGATCATTAGCAACAAGTATCATCAAGATTGGGTGAAAAAATATTTGCTGGTACTTCGGAAACTCGTTATTTCTTAGAAGCTTCGCAACCCCTCTCAATGAAAGTGCTTTTCCACAGTCTGCGCCTAGGGCTACTTGAAGAGGAAACAAACCATAGAGACAAAACTCAGAACTCCTTTATTTTGTCAAGTTTCAAAGAGCTACTACAAACCATGTTGGATTTAGAGTTCCAAATTCATCTTTCTATATATGAGAGAACAGAGTGAAACCTAAATATAAAAACGGCTACTGTAGACGAACGCTTCAACCTAGAAGAACAAAATTTGGTGAGCCAAGTGGGTACTGTGTACTGATCATTACCACCAAGTATCATCAAGATTGGGTGAAAAAATGTTTGCTGATATTTCGGAAACTCGTTATTTCTTAGAAGCTTGGCAACCCCTCTCAATGAAAGTGGTTTTCCACAGTCTGTGCCTAGGGCTACTTGAAGAGGAAACAAACCATAGAAACAAAAGTCAGAACTCTTTTTTTTGTCAAGTTTCAAAGAGCTACTACAAACCATGTTGGATTTAGAGTTCCAAATTCATCTATCTATATATGAGAGAACAGAGTGAAACATAAATATAAAAACTGCTACTGTAGACGAACGCTTCAACCTAGAAGAACAAAATTTTTGAGCGAAGTGGGATCTGTGTACTGATCATTCCCACCAAGTATAATCAAGATTGGGTGAAAAAATATTTGCTGGTATTTCGGAAACTCGTTATTTCTTAGAAGCTTGGCAACCCCTCTCAATGAAAGTGCTTTTCCACAGTCTGTGCCTAGGGATACTTGAAGAGGAAACAAACCATAGAGACAAAACTGAGAACTCCTTTATTTTGTCAATTTTCAAAGAGCTACTACAATCCATGTTGGATTAAAAGTTCCAAATTCATCTATCTATATAGGAGAGACCAGAGAGAAACCTAAATATAAAAACTGCTACTGTAGACGAACGCTTCAACCTAGAAGAACAAAATTTGGTGAGCCAAGTGGGATTTGTGTACTGATCATTACCACCAAGTATCATCAAGATTGGGTAAAAAATATTTGCTGGTATTTTGGAAACACGTTATTTCTTAGAAGCTTGGCAACCCATCTCAATGAACGTGCTTCCACAGTCTGTGCCTAGGGCCACTTGAAGAGGAAACAAACCATAGAGACAAAACGGAGAACTCCTTTATTTTCTCAAGTTTCAAAGAGCTACTACAATCCATGTTGGATTTAGAGTTAGAAATTCATCTATCTATATAGGAGAGAACAGAGAGAAACCTAAATATAAAAACTGCTACTGTAGACGAACGCTTGAACCTAGAAGAACAAAATTTGGTGACCCAAGTGGGATCTGTGTACTGATCATTACCACCAAGTATCATCAAGATTGGGTGAAAAAATATTTGCTGGCATTTCGGAAACTGTAATTTCTTAGAAGCTTGGCAAACTCTCTCAATGAAAGTGCTTTTCCACAGTCTGTGCCTAGGGCTACTTGAAGAGGAAACAAACCATAGAGACAAAACTGAGAACTCCTTTATTTTGTCAAGTTTCAAAGAGCTACTACAAACGATGTTGGATTTAGAGTTCCATATTCATATATCTATATAGGAGAGAACAGAGGGAAACCTAAATATAAAAACTTCTACTGTAGGCGAACGCTTCAACCTAGAAGAACACAATTTGGTGAGCCAAGTGGGATTTGTGTACTGATCATTAGCAACCAGTATCATCAAGATTGGGTTAAAAAATATTTGCTGGTTCTTCGGAAACTCGTTATTTCTTAGAAGCTTGGCAACCCCTCTCAATGAAAGTGCTTTTCCAGAGTCTGCGCCTAGAGCTACTTGAAGATTAAACAAACCATAGAGACAAAACTGAGAACTCCTTTATTTTGTCAAGTTTCAAAGAGCTTCTACAAACCATGTTGGATTTAGAGATCCAAATTCATCTATCTATATATGAGAGAACAGAGTGAAACCTAAATATAAAAACTGATACTGTAGACGAACGCTTCAACCTAGAAGAACAAAATTTGGTGAGCCAAGTGGGATCTGTGTACTGATCATTAGCAACATTTATCATCAAGATTGGGTGAAAAAATATTTGCTGGTATTTCGGAAACTCGTTATTTCTCAGAAGCTTGGCAACCCCTCTCAATTAAAGTGCTTTTCCACAGTCTGTGCCTAGGCCTCTTGAAGAGGAAACAAACCATAGAGACAAAACTCAGAACTCCTTTATTTTGTCAAGTTTCAAAGAGCTACTACAAACCATGTTGGATTTAGAGTTCCAAATTCATCTATCTATATATGAGAGAACAGAGTGAAACCTAAATATAAAAACTGCTACTGTAGACGAACGCTTCAACCTAGAAGAACAAAAGTTGGTGAGCCAAGTGGGATCTGTGTACTGATCATTCCCACCAAGTATCATCAAGATTGGGTGAAAAAATATTTGCTGGTATTTCGGAAACTCGTTATTTCTTAGAAGCTTGGCAACCCCTCTCAATGAAAGTGCTTTTCCACAGTCTGTGCCTACGGCTACTTGAAGAGGAAACAAACCATAGAGACAAAACTGAGACCTCCTTTATTTTGTCAAGTTTCAAAGAGCTACTACAATCCATGTTGGATTTAGAGTTCCAAACTCATCTGTCTATATAGGAGAGAACAGAGAGAATCCTAAATATAAAAATTGCTACTGTAGACGAACGCTTCAACCTAGAAGAACAAAATTTGGTGAGCCAAGTGGGATTTGTGTACTGATCATTAGCAACAAGTAACATCAAGATTGGGTGAAAAAATATTTCCTGGTATTTCGGAAACTCGTTATTTCTTAGAAGCTTGGCAACACCTCTCAATGAAAGTGCTTTTCCACAGTCTGTGCCTAGGGCTAATTGAAGAGGAAACAATCCATAGAGACAAAACTGAGAACTCCGTTATTTTGTCAAGTTTCAAAGAGCTACTACAAACCATGTTGGATTTGGAGTTCCAAATTCATCTATGTATACAGGAGAGAATAGAGCGAAACCTAAATATAAAAACTGCTACTGTAGACGAACGCTTCAATCTAGAAGAACAAAATTTGGTGAGCCAAGTGGGATCTGTGTACTGATCATTATCAACAAGTATCATCAAGATTGGGTGAAAAAATATTTGCTGGTATTTAGGAAACTCGTTATTTCTTAGAAGCTTGGCAACCCCTCTCAATGAAAGTGCTTTTCCAGAGTCTGCGCCTAGGGCTACTTGAAGAGGAAACAAACCATAGAGACAAGACTGAGAACTCCTTTATTTTGTCGAGTTTCAAAGAGCTACTACAAACCATGTTGGATTAGAGTTCCAAATTCATCTATCTATATATGAGAGAACAGAGTGAAACCTAAATATAAAAACGACTACTGTAGACGAACGCTTCAAACTAGAAGAACAAAATTTGGTGAGCCAAGTGGGATCTGTGTCCTGATCATTCCCACCAAGTATCATCAAGATTGGGTGAAAAAATATTTGCTGGTACTTCGGAAACTCGTTATTTTTTAGAAGATTGGCAACCCCTCTTAATGAAAGTGCTTTTCCACAGTCTGCGCCTAGGGCTACTTGAAGAGGAAACAAACCATAGAGACAAAACTCAGAACTCCTTTATTTTGTCAAGTTTCAAAGAGCTACTACAAACAATGTTGGATTTAGAGTTCCAAATTCATCTATCTATATATGAGAGAACAGAGAGAAACCTAAATATAAAAACGGCTACTGTAGACGAACGCTTCAACCTAGAAGAACAAAATTTGGTGAGCCAAGTGGGTACTCTGTACTGATCATTACCACCAAGTATCATCAAGATTGGGTAAAAAAATATTTGCTGGTATTTCGGAAACACGTTATTTCTTAGAAGCTTGGAAACCCATCTCAATGAACGTGCTTCCACAGTCTGTGCCTAGAGCCACTTGAAGAGGAAACAAACCATAGAGACAAAACGGAAAACTCCTTTATTTTGTCAAGTTTCAAAGAGCTACTACAATCCATGTTGGATTTAGAGTTAGAAATTCATCTATCTATATAGGAGAGAACAAAGAGAAACCTAAATATAAAAACTGCTACTGTAGACGAACGCTTCAACCTAGAAGAACAAAATTTGGTGAGCCAAGTGGGATCTGTGTACTGATCATTACCACCAAGTATCATCAAGATTGGGTGAAAAAATATTTGCTGGTATTTCGGAAACTGTAATTTCTTAGAAGCTTGGCAAACTCTCTCAATGAAAGTGCTTTTCCACAGTCTGTGCCTAGGGCTACTTGAAGAGGAAACAAACCATAGAGACAAAACTGAGAACTCCTTTATTTTGTCAAGTTTCAAAGAGCTACTACAAACGATGTTGGATTTAGAGTTCCATATTCATATATCCATATAGGAGAGAACAGAGGAAAACCTAAATATAAAAACTTCTACTGTAGGCGAACGCTTCAACCTAGAAGAACACAATTTGGTGAGCCAAGTGGGATTTGTGTACTGATCATTAGCAACCAGTATCATCAAGATTGGGTTAAAAAATATTTGCTGGTTCTTCGGAAACTCGTTATTTCTTAGAAGCTTGGCAACCCCTCTCAATGAAAGTGCTTTTCAAGAGTCTGCGCCTAGAGCTACTTGAAGAGGAAACAAACCATAGAGACAAAACTGAGAACTCCTTTATTTTGTCAAGTTTCAAAGAGCTTCTACAAACCATGTTGGATTTAGAGATCCAAATTCATCTATCTATATATGAGAGAACAGAGTGAAACCTAAATATAAAAACGACTACTGTAGACGAAAGCTTCAACCTAGAAGAACAAAATTTGGTGAGCCAAGTGGGATCTGTGTACTGATCATTACCACCAAGTATCATCAAGATTGGGTAAAAAAATATTTGCTGGTATTTCGGAAACTCGTTATTTCTTAGAAGCTTGGCAACACCTCTAAATGAAAGTGGTTTTCCACAGTCTGTGCCTAGGGCTACTTGAAGAGGAAACAAACCATAGAGACAAATCTCAGAACTCCTTTATTTTGTCAAGTTTCAAAGAGCTACTACAAACCATGTTGGATTTAGAGTTCCAAATTCATCTATCTATATATGAAAGAACAGAGTGAAACCTAAATATAAAAACTGCTACTGTAGACGAACGCTTCAACCTAGAAGAACATAATTTGGTGAGCCAAGTGGGATCTGTGTACTGATCATTAGCAACATGTATCATCAAGATTGGGTGAAAAAATATTTGCTGGTATTTCAGAAACTCGTTATTTCTCAGAAGCTTGGCAACCCCTCTCAATTAAAGTGCTTTTCCACAGTCTGTGCCTAGGCCTCTTGAAGAGGAAACAAACCATAGAGACAAAACTCAGAACTCCTTTATTTTGTCAAGTTTCAAAGAGCTACTACAAACCATGTTGGATTTAGAGTTCCAAATTCATCTATCTATATATGAGACAACAGAGTGAAACCTAAATATAAAAACTGCTACTGTAGACGAACGCTTCAACCTAGAAGAACAAAAGTTGGTGAGCCAAGTGGGATCTGTGTACTGATCATTCCCACCAAGTATCATCAAGATTGGGTGAAAAAATATTTGATGGTATTTCGGAAACTCGTTATTTCTTAGAAGCTTGGCAACCCCTCTCAATGAAAGTGCTTTTCCACAGTCTGTGCCTAGGGCTAATTGAAGAGGAAACAATCCATAGAGACAAAACTGAGAACTCCGTTATTTTGTCAAGTTTCAAAGAGCTACTACAAACCATGTTGGATTTAGAGTTCCAAATTCATCTATGTATACAGGAGAGAATAGAGCGAAACCTAAATATAAAAACTGCTACTGTAGACGAACGCTTCAACCTAGAAGAACAAAATTTGGTGAGCCACGTGGGATATGTGTACTGATCATTATCAACAAGTATCATCAAGATAGGGTGAAAAAATATTTGCTGGTATTTAGGAAACTCGTTATTTCTTAGAAGCTTGGCAACCCCTCTCAATGAAAGTGCTTTTCCAGAGTCTGCGCCTAGGGCTACTTGAAGAGGAAACAAACCATAGAGACAAAACTGAGAACGCCTTTATTTTGTCAAGTTTCAAAGTGCTACTACAAACCATGTTGGATTAGAGTTCCAAATTCATCTATCTATATATGAGAGAACAGAGTGAAACCTAAATATAAAAACGACTACTGTAGACGAACGCTTCAAACTAGAAGAACAAAATTTGGTGAGCCAAGTGTGATCTGTGTACTGATCATTCCCACCAAGTATCATCAAGATTGGGTGAAAAAATATTTGCTGGTACTTCAGAAACTCGTTATTTTTTAGAAGATTGGCAACCCCTCTTAATGAAAGTGCTTTTCCACAGTCTGCGCCTAGGGCTACTTGAAGAGGAAACAAACCATAGAGACAAAACTCAGAACTCCTTTATTTTGTCAAGTTTCAAAGAGCTACTACAAACCATGTTGGATTTAGAGTTCCAAATTCATCTATCTATATATGAGAGAACAGAGAGAAACCTAAATATAAAAACGGCTACTGTAGACGAACGCTTCAACCTAGAAGAACAAAATTTGGTGAGCCAAGTGGGCACTGTGTACTGATCATTACCACCAAGTATCATCAAGATTGGGTGAAAAAATATTTGCTGATATTTCGGAAACTCGTTATTTCTTAGAAGCTTGGCAACCCCTCTCAATGAAAGTGGTTTTCTACAGTCTGTGCCTAGGGCTACTTGAAGAGGAAACAAACCATAGAGACAAAACTGAGATCTCCTTTATTTTGTCAAGTTTCAAAGAGCTACTACAATCCATGTTGGATTAAGAATTCTAAATTCATCTATCTATATAGGAGAGAACAGAGAGAAACCTAAATATAAAAACTGCTGCTGTAGACGAACGCTTCAACCTAGAAGAACATAATTTGGCGAGCCATGTGGGATTTGTATACTGATCATTACCACCATGTATCATCAAGATTGGTTGAAAAAATATTTGCTGGTATTTCGGAAACTTGTAATTACTTAGAAGCTTGGCAAACTCTCTCAATGAAAATGCTTTTACACAGTCTGTGCCTAGGGCTCCTTGAAGAGTAAACAAACCGTAGAGACAAAACTGAGAACTCCTTTTTTTTTGTCAAGATTCAAAGAGCTACTACAAACCTTGTTGTATTTAGAGTTCCAAATTCATATATCTATATAGGAGAGAACAGAGGGAAACCTAAATATAAACAATTCTACTATAGGCGAACGCTTCAACCTAGAAGAACACAATTTCTTGAGCCAAGTGGGATTTGTGTACTGATCATTAGCAACCAGTATCATCAACATTGGGTGAAAAAATATTTGCTGGTACTTCGGAAACTCGTTATTTCTTAGAAGCTTTTCCACCCCTCTCAATGAAAGTGGTTTTCCACAGTCTGTGCCTAGGGCTACTTGAAGAGGAAACAAACCATAGAAACAAAACTCAGAACTCTTTTTTTTGTCAAGTTTCAAAGAGCTACTACAAACCATGTTGGATTTAGAGTTCCAAATTCATCTATCTATATATGAGAGAACAGAGTGAAACCTAAATATAAAAACTGCTACTGTAGACGAACGCTTCAACATAGAAGAACAAAATTTTTGAGCCAAGTGGGATCTGTGTACTGATCATTCCCACCAAGTATAATCAAGATTGGGTGAAAAAATATTTGCTGGTATTTCGGAAACTCGTTATTTCTTAGAAGCTTGGCAACCCATCTCAATGAACGTGCTTCCACAGTCTGTGCCTAGGGCCACTTGAAGAGGAAACAAACCATAGAGACAAAACGGAGAACTCCTTTATTTTGTCAAGTTTCAAAGAGCTACTACAATCCATGTTAGATTTAGAGTTAGAAATTCATCTATCTATATAGGAGAGAACAGAGAGAAACCTAAATATAAAAACTGCTACTGTAGACGAACGCTTCAACCTAGAAGAACAAAATTTGGTGAGCCAAGTGGGATCTGTGTACTGATCATTATCAACAAGTATCATCAAGATTGGGTGAAAAAATATTTGCTGGTATTTCGGAAACTCGTTATTTCTTAGAAGCTTGGCAACCACTCTCAATGAAAGTGGTTTTCCACAGTCTGTGCCTAGGGCTACTTGAAGAGGAAACAACCATAGAGACAAAACTGAGAACTCCTTTATTTTGTCAAGTTTCAAAGAGCTACTACAAACCATGTTGGATTTAGAGTTCCAAATTCATCTATCTATACAGGAGAGAGCAGAGGGAAACCTAAATATAAAAACTGCTACTGTAGACGAACGCTTCAACCTAGAAGAACAAAATATGGTGAGCCAAGTGGGATTTGTGTGCTGATCATTACAACCAAGTATCATCAAGATTGGGTGAAAAAATATTTGCTGGTATTTCGGAAACTTGTAATTTCTTAGAAGCTTGGCAAACTCTCTCAATGAAAGTGCTTTTCCACAGTTTGTGCCTAGGGCTACTTGAAGAGGAAACAAACCATAGAGACAAAACTGAGAACTCCTTTATTTTGTCAAGCTTCAAAGAGCTACTACAAACTATGTTGGATTTAGAGTTCCAAATTCATCTATCTATATAGGAGAGAACAGAGGGAAACCTAAATATAAAAACTTCTACTGTAGGCGAACGCTTCAACCTAGAAGAACACAATTTGGTGAGCCAAGTGGGATTTGTGTACTGATCATTAGCATCCAGTATCATCAAGATTGGGTGAAAAAATATTTGCTGGTATTTCGGAAACTCGTAATTTCTTAGAAGATTGGCAACCCCTCTCAATGAAAGTGCTTTTCCACAGTCGATGCCTAGGGCTACTTGAAGAGGAAACAAACCATAGAGACAAAACTGAGATCTCCTTTATTTTGTCAAGTTTCAAAGATCTACTACAATCCATGTTGGATTTAGAGTTCCAAATTCATCTATCTATATAGGAGTGAACAGAGAGAAACCTAAATATAAAAACTGCTACTGTAGGCGAACGCTTCAACCTAGAAGAACACAATTTGGTGAGCCAAGTGGGATTTGTGTACTGATCATTAGCAACCAGTATCATCAAGATTGGGTGAAAAAATATTTGCTGGTATTTCGGAAACTCGTTATTTCTTAGAAGCTTGGCAACACCTCTCAATGAAAGTAGTTTTCCACAGTCTGTGCCTAGGGTAACTTCAAGAGGAAACAAACAATAAAGACAAAACTCAGAACTCCTTTATTTTGTCAAGTTTCAAAGAGCTACTACAAACCATGTTGGATTTAGAGTTCCAAATTCATCTATCTATATATGAGAGAACAGAGTGAAACCTAAATATAAAAACTGCTATTGTAGACGAACGCTTCAACCTAGAAGAACAAAATTTGGTGAGCCAAGTGGGATCTGTGTACTGATAATTATCAACAAGTATCATCAAGATTGGGTGAAAAAATATTTGCTGGTATTTCGGAAACTCGTTATTTCTTAGAAGCTTGGCAACCCCTCTCAATGAAAGTGCTTTTCCACAGTCTGTGCCTAGGGCTACTTGAAGAGGAAACAAACCATAGAGACAAAACTGAGAACTCCTTTATTTTGTCAAGGTTCAAAGAGCTACTACAATCCATGTTGGATTTAGAGTTCCAAATTCATCTATCTATATAGGAGAGAACAGAGAGAAACCTAAATATAAAAACTGCTACTGTAGACGAACGCTTCAACCTAGAAGAACAAAATTTGATGAGCCAAGTGGGATTTGTGTACTGATCATTACCACCAAGTATCATCAAGATTGGGTGAAAAAATATTTGCTGGTATTTCGGAAACTTGTAATTTCTTAGAAGCTTGGCAAACTCTCTCAATGAAAGTGCTTTTCCACAGTCTGTGCCTAGGGCTACTTGAAGAGGAAACAAACCATAGAGACAAAACTGAGAAGTCCTTTATTTTGTCAAGTTTCAAAGAGCTACTACAAACCATGTTGGATTTAGAGTTCCAAATTCATATATCTATATAGGAGAGAACAGAGGGAAACCTAAATATAAAAACTTCTACTGTAGGCGAACGCTTCAACCTAGAAGAACACAATTTGGTGAGCCAAGTGGGATTTGTGTACTGATCTTTAGCAACCAGTATCATCAAGATGGGGTGAAAAAATATTTGCTGGTACTTGGGAAAATCGTTAATTCTTAGAAGCTTGGCAACCCCTCTCAATGAAAGTGCTTTTCCAGAGTCTGCGCCTAGGGCTACTTGAAGAGGAAACAAACCATAGAGACAAAACTGGGAACTCCTTTATTTTGTCAAGTTTCAAAGAGCTACTACAATCCACGTTGGATTTAAAGTTCCAAATTTATCTATCTATATAGGAGAGAACAGAGAGAATCCTAAATATAAAAACTGCTACTGTAGATGAACGCTTCAACCTAGAAGTACAAAATTTGGTGAGCCAAGTGGGATTTGTGTACTGATCATTAGCAAAAGTATCATCAAGATTGGGTGAAAAAATATTTGCTGGTATTTCGGAAACTCGTTATTTCTTAGAAGCTTGGCAACACCTCTCAATGAAAGTGCTTTTTCACAGTCTGTGCCTAGGGCTAATTGAAGAGGAAACAATCCATAGAGACAAAACTGAGAACTCCGTTATTTTGTCAAGTTTCAAAGAGCTACTACAAACCATGTTGGATTTAGAGTTCCAAATTCATCTATGTATACAAGAGAGAATAGAGTGAAACCTAAATATAAAAACGGCTACTGTAGACGAACGCTTCAACCTAGAAGAACAAAATTTGGTGAGCCAAGTGGGATCTGTGTACTGATCATTATCAACAAGTATCATCAAGATTGGGTGAAAAAATATTTGCTGGTACTTCGGAAACTCGTTATTTCTTAGAAGCTTGGCAACCACTCTCAATGAAAGTGGTTTTCCACAGTCTGTGCCTAGGGCTACTTGAAGAGGAAACAACCATAGAGACAAAACTGAGAACTACTTTATTTTGTCAAGTTTCAAAGAGCTACTACAAACCATGTTGGATTTAGAGTTCCAAATTCATCTATCTATATATGAGAGAACAGAGTGAAACCTAAATATAAAAACTGCTACTGTAGACGAACGCTTCAACCTAGAAGAACAAAATATATTGAGCCCAGTGGGATCTGTGTACTGATCATTACCACCAAGTATCATCAAGATTGGGTGAAAAAATATTTTCTGGTATTTCGGAAACTCGTTATTTCTTAGAAGCTTGGCAACCCCTCTCAATGAAAGTGCTTTTCCACAGTCTGTGCCTAGGGCTACTTGAAGAGGAAACAAACCATAGAGACAAAACTGAGAACTCCTTTATTTTGTCAAGTTTCAAAGAACTACTACAAACCATGTTGGATTTAGAGTTCCAAATACATCTATCTATACAGGAGAGAACAGAGCGAAACCTAAATATAAAAACTGCTACTGTACACGAACGCTTCAACTTAGAAGAACAAAATTTCATGAGCCAAGTGGGACTTGTGTACTGATCATTACAACCAAGTATCATCAAATTGAGTGAAAAAATATTTGCTGGTATTTCGGAAACACGTAATATCTTAGAAGCTTGGCAACCCCTCTCAATGAAAGTGCTTTTCCACAGTCGATGCCTAGGGCTACTTGAAGAGGAAACAAACCATAGAGACAAAACTGAGATCTCCTTTATTTTGTCAAGTTTCAAAGATCTACTACAATCCATGTTGGATTTAGAGTTCCAAATTCATCTATCTATATAGGAGAGAACAGAGAGAAACCTAAATATAAAAACTGCTACTGTAGACGAACGCTTCAACCTAGAAGAACAAAATTTGGGTAGCCAAGTTGGATTTGTGTACTGATCATTACAACCAAGTATCATCAAGATTGGGTGAAAAAATATTTGCTGGTATTTCGGAAACTTGTAATTTCTTAGAAGCTTGGCAAACTCTCTCAATGAAAGTGCTTTTCCACAGTCTGTGCCTAGGGCTACTTGAAGAGGAAACAAACCATAGAGACAAAACTGAGAACTCCTTTATTTT